>NW_015112686.1:590861-610064 GCF_001443285.1 Poecilia latipinna | reverse complement strand
AAGAAGAAGAAGAAAGCATCACCATAATACCAACATCATGTTTGAATGTTGCTTTGATGTTTCTTTTTAATAGCTGTGTTTTAGCCAAATACAGGAAGCCAACAATCCAAAATGTTCACTTCTCCCCATGGAATACTTTCACAAAAGGGCTAGAGGATCATATGTTTGTTTTGTAGCAAATGTTCATCAGTCTGAGTGCCAGAAATGTCTTTAAACAACTGACGTTTTCAGAGAGTTGGCTCCTGAGCTGAACGCTGCCTCAACTGTGTAGTTCTGAGATCATTGAGTAAACAAGTGTCTAAGCACCTGAGGGGCCCATATGGCTCATACTTGACAAGCAACTCTGAAATGTATTTTGGCTAAAGATCATTTTGTGTTTTATAGACCAATGGCATAATGTTTAACATCTGTATTTTGTGAGTATGCGTGTGTATGTGCGCGCGTGTGTGTGTGTGTGTGTATGTGTGTGTTTAACGGGTATGCTTTTTAAAATTCTCTTGGAGTGTTTTTTTTTTTTAAAGGGAGATAGTTGCAGTAATACACCCGCCTCGAATTAATCCACATATGTCATTTGTCCCGTTTTGACAGGAAACGCTTTAATCAGGCAACATTTTAAAGATGAAGAGTACAAGTCTTACTGGTTTGTCAGATGCACCAGTCTCTGTATAAGGCTCTAATGGTTCTGGGGTAGTGGGACGCAGACACACTACCACACAAGGGCCCTGAAGGATCCCTCAGATACACTTCAGCATGGCATCAACAGTCTTTTTGTCTTCCAGCAATATTGAAACTACTACATCTATTGTTCTTTTGTTGTTGTTCTCTGAGCCTTTTCAAAATCTGTTAAGATGGTAAAATAATTCAGTTTGACCTCTTTGTTTTAGAACTAGAAGTGTAATATTACTTTATACATATCTGGATAGAAATTGCATCCATTTGGCTTGTAAAGCACAGGCTTTGAGATTTGTGAATCTGCACTACAAAAATAAATCTTGAACAGAAAATGCAATTATTTAAATATCCTCCCAAAATTCCCCAAGAGGATGTGGAGTCACGCTCACAAGCTAAATTCAAACATAAATACAAGTTAAACAAAAAGTCCAACATTGCTCATTTTTTAAAGCAAAAACATCCATTGGCAAAACCCCCACAATATTCTCCTGTGACACACATTTCAGCTTAGGGGGAACTTTGTGGTGCTTTGCTTGTTGTCGAGGATGTCCTGGGGGCCACATCGGAGAGCTCATTTTAAAGTGCAGCTTGAAATGAAACCAGCTGGTTCGGCTCGGTTCATTACTGGGAGAGCCACCGGTGCAACTGATTAGACTGGCGAATCAATAAGTGCAATCAGCGCAGTAATGATAAACATATAAAGAAAAGCGATTCCAGTGGAACAAGTGGGAATGACTCTCGGGAGGATCCTGGATAATCACTAATCGCCGAGCGCTACATGAAAGGGAGCGAAGCGTCTGTGCAGCACCTTGATGCGGTTTCAGAACTGGGAAAAAAAGGAAGAAGAAAACTAAATTATCCATCCATCAATGAAATCCATTTTCTTTACACCCTTGTCCCTTAGTGGGGTCGGGAGGTGCTGGTGCCGATCTCCAGCTAACGTTCCGGGCGAGAGGCGGGGTGCACCCTGTACAGGTCGCCAGTCTGCCGCAGGGCAACACAGAGATTCAGATGTAAAGCATCGTGGAGGGGCGGCACTGGAGCTCAAGATGCGCTAGTCGGCGCCTTAAGAGTAAATTTCAGTACTTGTGTGTTGTAGTGTGCACTGAAGCCTCAACTCCTCGAACTTGAGGAGGAGCCCATCTCTGTAGGATCTATCGAGCCCATCGAGTCTCTAAATCTCGGGTAATAGAACTGAAATGACGAAAGAGCGAGTTATAAGATACAACTACCGATAAGCTCGGAAGGCGAAGATGCGTTACGTTACTGATTTGTTTTCTTTGAGCAGCGCCTCTGTGTGTAAAATCCAAATGCGCACCGCACACGCAACAGCAGCTGAAATCCAGCTAAGGCGGTGCGGGGCAGATTTACGAGATCGCGTGATCTGTTTTACACCTAAACCCCACCAACTTCTCCGATCTGTGCAAGATCTCACGGGAGGTGTGCATTCTGTAAGACCTGTGTGCGTCTTTATCCCCTTGGCTTTATGACCAAGCTTGGAATGACTTTTCATTTGCGTAAAACCAGTTTTATAGCCAGGCAACCCCTCCTCCCTCTCCCCATCTCTTTTTGTTTAAGCCCACTCAAATATTCATTAGACGAGCACTTATTGATCCGGCTTTAAAACCCAACTGATTTCAACGTAACTCATTCAGTCAGTTTTACATTTTGGTATTTTTTTATTTACTGTACATTTGCATTAGCGTCAGCGTCCTGCAAAGTCTGTAGTTCGTAAGGAAGTACAGCCACTGTTGCGCGGAGGGAGGGAAGATCTGTGCAGTCAAACAGAAGAAGCTGGAGAGGAAGAAAAGTAGGAAACCACCGCAGTCAAGCCCCGGAGTCTCATTCAGCACCACTCGCTGGTGGACAGCGTCTGAGCGGCAGAGTTGACGGAGAATCAGAAGATCTTCTCAAACATCTAATCCGGAGAGATACTTGCAGGCATCAGATTGTGTGTAGAGAGAGGGAGAGAAAATCGCATTTCTCTTTCCACTTCCCACCTCTCTTTCTGTTGTTTTCCCTATCGTAATCTGTGGGGGTTCACGATGCAACATCCAAACAGCGGGGGAGTCCAGAGCTGCTGACTGGAACTGGCTGGCAAAGACGCAGGAGGAAGAGGGGGAACCAAGCGGGAAAGGGGCACAGAACGCAGAACTTCTTTCTTCTCTACTTTCAGCTCACTTCAACCAAGAGGTGCTGAAAGGTAAGAGACTTCTCTTCTTTCTTCATCAGGAGGGTTCGGCAGTGGTATTGCAGTCAAACATTACTGAGCTACACAATTGTGGCTCCTTGTCTGGGGAGAGTGCTGCCCTGGTTAGCTTTTATAAGCAGGATCACCTTAAACGAGTGAAACCTGCGAGTGATGCCATGCACACGGTCTTGTATGGGCTTCTTGTGACTAATCCAAGAATAAATGTTGGGACTTGGAAAAAAAAGGAAAAAAAAGCGCCTTTCAGTGTGAATAAATATTCAAGTGTGTATGTTGCCTCTCTGATCACACTCAACAGATGAATCACCTTTGCTGAAAGGCTTATGAGGAATGACGTTTCTTGGGGGACCGATGGGGCTGTTGACTGCACAATGAACCCCTTCTTAAGCTTGAGCCCCCTCTGAGATCCCCCTCCCCCCCCCCCCCCCTTTTTTTTTTTTTTTTTTAATTCCCGCTTCTTTTGGCTTTCTCCTGCTCCTCAGATGAGTGACTGAGGAGTCTGTGGATCTAATTCAGGTTCTTTCTTTTGCTGTCAAATATGTGTTTGCGTGTTTTCCAATTTTCGCATTGCTTTTACTTGCAAATATGGCAAGATGCCTGATGATGCCTCAGCTCACTATCTTTCTGAGAATGCATTAATTGCTGTTCACATTTTTGCAGCTCTTAGACTGTGAAACATGATGCCTTAAAGAAAACATCCCTCTCTGCAGGCATGTCCAGATGATGTGAGAACATGTTCTTGTTAACTCTGGATTTGCATAGGAATCTATTATCAAACACCTTTAATTCTAGGTGCATCTAAATGAAATAAGACAAGGTAATCTAATCTAAGTCAATGATTAAAACCACTACCACAGATACCCAATTTGCTTTCTGTCTGGACTTTTACTGGACCATCTTAATACCTGAAAATGATTTGGTCTAAGCATTCCATTTTAGCTCAGGCTTTTTTTTATAGGGTTGTCAGTCTTTTGTAGTTTTGAGCAGATCTATTTTTTTTTCATGATTACTTTCTTTTTTAGCCTCATCCATCTTCCAATGGACTCTGCTGACCTTCTCTCCCTCTGCTCTTTGAAAACATCCCTACGGCATAATGCTGCCAAAATCAAGTTTCATTGTGGTGCTGGTGTGTTCACATAGTACTTTGTATGTAGATCAAAGATTTTCAGATTTGGACTCGTTTGACCACACCACCCGCCTACACTCCTGTGACAAACATTAAACTTGGCTTCTTACAGCACTTTTCCATAATGCCTTGATTTGTGGAGTTTGTCCTTTCAGCAGATTCTTCCTTAGGATATTGATTATAACTTGACCCTGTTTTAAATACCTGCACAACTTTATGCCTGGCATGGTGTGTTGATTGATGGGGCTAAGTAAAAATGAATATAAATACCTTTTGACTTCAGACATACTTCTTTTTATTGGTCTATTGCATTAAATCTTGTTGATGGTTGTGGTACAACAAAATGTGTTGAACTGCAAATGGCATAAATAGTTTTGCAAGTCATTATAAGTTCATGACTTCCATCTAGTACTGAATAACTTGGCAGATAAACTCTCTTTAAAGATTACATCCAGATTTTGTAAGTGCCCTGTCTACACGGACTTCTGACCCCGTATTTGAAAAGGAGAACTTACAGCCATCAAAAGCCTTTTCTAATTTCCCAACAGGCATGATTTGCTTATTTGCAGACATGACCTTTTGTTGGCCTGTCTTTCGCTGCACTCCCTGTCTAAAGCTGTGCACCAAACACAAAGAAACAGCTCAGAATCAAAAGTCCATGTAGTGTTTCAGTTGGCAGAGTGTGGGCTGAGGTCATGAATAAAGTTGGTCTGTACGGATCTGCTGCGATCTGAGATCCAATTTGCAAAAGAACAATCAGTGATTCACAGACTGTTCTGAACCGAAGCTCGCCGAAGATCCAGCAGAGTTCAAAATGCAACTTGCTTTTGAAGACAGACTTTTACCAGGTCTGTATTCTGTTCCAGACCTGATTATGCCCCCTTTATACCCAGAAAAATCATCCAGGATATATTTACTGTCACTTCCTCCATCTTTTATGATTTATTTTCCATGCCGCTGTGAGTTAGTGTGACATTATAGGAACGGGGCACGATAAATTATTCTCCTCGTCGGCATCTCTTCCCCTTCCCTTTCACGCCGCGCAGAAAGCCAGCACATACGTCAGTGTCGAAATTCACAGGCATCCAGCAGTGGAAATGAGAGCGACAGACGACGAGGGAGAGGCAGACAGCCGCTTTCTCAGTTTGTTGGAGGAGTTTTAGAAATCCATTCATCTGCTGTTCTTTATCACTGACTCACCATCATGGTGTGTGCACATTCTGGATCACCTCCTCTGCATTCCTCTCCTGCTGCCCATCTGTTCGTCAGTGGGATGCCTGTGTGGCTTTGCTGTGCTGACCGCGGCGCGATGATGTCCAAAAAGCCACAGCGGAGCCAATCCTCACCAATTCAACACATCATTTTCTAAAATTGCCAAATAATTCTCTCTGGGATACTTTTAAACGGCTTTTTTTTTTTGCTGTTGTTGTTTAATACGTGATTCATTTCTAGCTTTTGAATGACTTATGTAAGCATTTGCACACAGAAACCCACCATTCTCATGTTTTATTTTTAATCAAGTCTAAATTCTCCTGAGTGAAACATCCATGCTGTTTGTAACCTCATCAAAGAGTCAGAGCTTCAACACGCCTACAGGTTGAGCGTCTTCATTAGAGGGCCAATTGACACTAATCAGAGATGACATCCATTGGCACTCTGGTTAATTTACAAGATTTATTGCACAATGAAAGAAACAAATAATTCATCCTACCCAGCGGGGCTTTTTTCATAAAGAAGACACACATGACAAGTTGTCAAATCAATCTGCGTTTGATCAACTGTTTTGCTTACGCATGTTCTCCTCGGCAAAACTGGATTCGATTCACATTTTAAGTGCAAGCTTATGTTTTCAGTTTTAACGTGGAGAATTTATTCCAGTGGGCCAAGAGCGTAGAGCGTCCGTATCAAAAATAGATTTTTAAATAACCCTGCGAGCTTGCAAAGATAAAATATTCTCATTTTATGTTTCTAGAATCCAGAGATGCAAATAACCCAGCACAGTTTAAATGTCAGTTTATCATTGGCTGTCGGGGAAATGCATTCAATAGCTGATGTTGTCTTGGACAAAGATTTGTATCTTTTGTGAAAAATGTAAGAATAAAGATGAGCTGGTGTTCACTAAATAAAGTCTGTTACTGATGTCCAGTCCAAACTATCTTTTTTAAATTATATATTTTTTACCCAGTGAAAACCTTTCAGGTCTAAAGGGTAACATGTTAGTATCTGAACACCTGCATACTAACAAATGCCTTGCAGAAGAATGGCATAAAAGTCATATATTATCACATTCAACTACTAACCTTGAAGCATTTTTATGGGATTCCGCATCATAAACCAATACAAAATAGAACACCATTTTGAATTGTTAGGAAAAATGATAATTTGTATACCATTTTTCTATTTTTTTTTATTTGAAAAATCAATATTGTAAAAGAATGGTGTGGTTTGCAGAAATATCAAATGGTTTTTGTGGTATGAATACTCAAATCTTACTGACTTCTGTCATCAAAACAATTTCCACATCAACATAAATACCATTTTTCTACAGTTGGTTATTTGGTTATCAGCATGTTTTCCACCTGGAAATTAAAGCTACCCAAAGTGTCACATTCGCATAAAGTTCTGATTTCACTTTATTGTTTCTTACCCTTTTATATCAGTTCAGTGTTTATTTAACACAGAGTGTGAAACTCATTTTCATTTTGGGCCAAATCAGCAGCATGGATTTCCTCAAAGGGTCGGTTGTGGCAGAACGTTTTGCAAGAACTACTCATTAGCAAACAAAAAATTTTTTGAATAAGTGGCTTTCTCTGCATTCGATTAGAACTTCTTTCCACATTGATGATTAAAAAAAACTGCTTTAATCTGAATGATTAACATATTATTTGTTTTAAGCTTTAATAGTTGCTCTGGGTGTAGAAAAGGCCCCGGTTGGTTACTAAGTATTTAAAAAGCTACAGTTTTACACAACTGTTGTCTTGAAAGCTCTATTTATGCGTCTCTCTAGAGTTTAGAGGTCCACGTAAATAGTCAGAGCGGGCCCCATGTGGTCCCCAGACCTTGGGAGTGACGCATGTGATGCAACACATTAGCCGACTGCTTTTGGACGTATAACTGAATTGTGGAAGCCTGTGTTTTTCCAACAGATTTTTCAAACAGCTATTTCAAAATGGCAGCAATGAAGGCCATCTGTATGTGTCTTGGATGTCAGCCAATGCAAACCAAACTGTGGTAAAAAACATTTGCTTCAGAACGCAGTGATTATGCCTGAACGGATATTACTGATAGTGTATGCTAATAATAAAGTAATTAGGCATCTTGACTGTTAATAATTACAAAAATAAGTGCTTGGTCATGGCTTAAAGAGCTTAAATAAAGAATTTGACAAATGCAAACCTCGTTTTCCATATGCAAACATTTAATGTCTGGTTCTCTAATCGATCCGGCCATTTTTAATAACGAAATTTATGTCCGACTTTGTCTCGGATAAAAGCCATGGCATCACTCTGGTGGAAGAAGGACAGTTGCAGTCTTGGTTTGGCGTCAGCAGCATAGATAAATTCAATAGTTTTTTTCCAGCCTGGATTCAACAGTCGGCATGAGTAAACTGTTAATTTAGTAACCCATTGTGCTGGGATGTGATGAAGCTACCCTGCTATTTTTCAATTCCAGCTTGTTAAAACTCCCCTGGTTCGAACATATTTGATGGTTATTTGATTTAGAATGTCTTTCAGTTATTTTCACACCTGGACCTCCGGGGTGATCAGTCATTATAAAAGCTAAAATCATGTGGCTCTTCCATGTGTGGCGTCTTTTTGTTGCCCTACATGAAGTAGTTTTGGCCCTCTTTGTTACACCATGAATCAACTGTGATTAACCACACTTATTTTTTTTTTTGTTTCAATTTCATTTTTAGTCCCCACATTTAAACCTAATAATTATCAGTACTATTAGAGTGAAGAAAGCACTTAAATATGAGGGCTATGTGAAACAAACACTGCTGTCCAAAAACACGTTTGCTAGAAAATACTGACGAGACAGAATTAGAAGCTTTTGGAGAAAAACTTACACAGCATTAAAGGAAAAGTGATGGTTGTAGTATGGTGGTAACAGGGTGGTTTGAAGATCTGCTAAAATTGATTGAACAATGACTTTTAGATGACAGCAGAAAATCCCGCAGGCGAATGCCCAGCCATCAGTTGGTGACCTGAAGCTCTGAAGCACCAGAGTTATCCTGCAGGACCGTGAGCCGAACCACACCAGCAAGTGTGAATGGCTCCAGACACAAAAACAATGTTTTATAGATGTTAATTGCTTTGACGTGTAATAACGTGAACTTAAACAGGCAATTAAAGTTAAAACAAATATTAAATATAGCGGACATACAATTCTGCAAAAACGACCAGCTCTTTCAAATAAGCTTTTTCCTCTCAATGAAGGAACTCGTACTGTGAAAACTGCAGGTTTGTCTGATTTTCTTTGTCAAATAGTAAATTTGTTTGATTTGAAAAAACATAAACAAGTGGGGTTAAATTAAACGAAAACAGAAAAAGAAATCTGTACTGAATAACTGCTTTGTTTCATATGTTGAGACGTGCCAAAGGGGAAAACGATGAAGTTTCTAAAACACTGGGAGAAATGACCTTTGTATGTGAGGAACTCGCTTTTTCCCCATTCCTGCAGTTTGTGTTCTAAAAAAGGAACACAAGTCTTGTGTTTCATGAGGGAAGCCTCTCTTCTGCATTTTTCATTGATATTCCAAATGCATGAGTTGAGGCATTTTCCCACTTTCTTTGTCAATGTTAAGACCTGCCTGCTGCTCATTAAAATGGATGAGCCTATCTTTAGATTTAAAGGCGTGTAGCCCATAAACCTTCCACAACTGCCACAAAAAGACAGTATTTTTGTAATCAAGCAGATATTATTGCGTGTGACTGTAAATTTTGACTTTATCATTTACAGTTATGGCTGCACGGAACAGCAGAGGTGATTAAAATGAAGCGCAAATGCTCTCTGTATTGCGGGCCCGTTGCAGAAAATTGCAGGAATGAGAGGGGGAGTAATCCAGACTTCCCACTGTAACGCATGACTTCAGGGCCAGTTCTTTTTAGCTGCAACAGACCACTCCAGATTAGTTCTTGTTCTGCACAGCCGTGCCTGGCAAAAATCTCTCGCCAGCAGCAGTGGGAAGGCTCATTTAAGTTCCTAAATCCCGCAGTCAACAGCCACCCATCTCACTGTGCACTATTCCTGGCGTTCATTACAATTTCAGATGAGCTCCAAAGGAAAAGCTACCAAAAAAAAATATATTAAATGTTTATCAGGATAAGGAAGAGGACTGCATTTTTTTTTTCATTTTTAGTTGATTTTTTTAGCATCTTTGGCAAGAAATCTTACACAAGTCTCCTTTACTTCATTCAGACTCTTGCAGGAATAATTGACAGCTAACTCTGCACATGATTAATTAGAACTGAATCCTCAGCTCACCAATTAAATAAAGTGAGACAGGAAGTATAAGAAAATGCGGCGACCTTATTCCAATGCAAAACAGACTGCTGTTGATTCTCTTGTGCAAATTAGCTCAAGTAGAACATCGGCGCTACGAAAGCAGCCCAGTGATTTATTCAGCATCTTGCACAGTGGCTGTCAATAGTTCAATCCAGCAGTCATATTACGCGTCTCAACAACATCCACAGAGCTGCGTTTAACAACATTAAATTGTAAAGGGAGCCTGCCATTAGAGGCTGTACTTGTCTAGCTTGCCAGTGTTTTGCTCCATAATGGGCCTGAAGGGCTACTATGTGCTTCGCAGGTCCACTTAATGGTGTGCTGATCTTTTAGAGCCCATTACTCTGAGAATCCTTGTCATTGCCCCTGCCCTTCCTCAATACCACACTTTTCACTCACTCGTAATGAGATGTCTCTATTTACATCAGGTCCTGATTACTAATGCGCAGCCAACAATGAGGGATGACATGTCCAGCCCCTCTAGCTCTCTTGTCTGATACCTGTAAGTGGCAAATTATTCACAAGCAGACGGCTAACCAAACGGGATGCAGACAACCGAGTGCGTTTGCGTATATACATATAAGAATAAACGACCTGCAGAGCTCCCCAAAGGATCACTGTCAAAATAAAAAAACTCGATTTCCCTCATAGCTCACAGAGTTGTGTAAATGGCGTCTACACAAGCCGTTATGACCAAACACAATTGTTGCAGTGGTTGATTTCCACAAACTCTTTCTGCTTACTAATGTGGCAGGAAGGACAAGACATGGTAAAATTGCCAGATTAACTCTAGAAAGGGTGGGAGCAGCTCTTAATTTCATTAGACTTAACACAAACAAAACAAATTTACTCTTTGCAGAGGCCGACATGCAGGATTAAAGGGACAAACGTCTGATTCAGCCAAAATGGGCGTGACTGTCAGCATTACTCATCACTGAGATGATCCGAAATACTGAGAAGAAGTTTATTGTATGCAGGACAACCAATTTGTCGAATATGTTTGTCAGAGCAACGGCACCTTCATGCAGCTGTCAGAAATATGAGCCAATGAAAGACAAAAAGGCAACTTAAATTACAATAGATAAAAAAAGAGCTTGTTTAATAGAAATCTTACTGCTTAAAACGTCCCACAAACAATATGGAGAGTAGAATATATACAGTTGAAACTCGCACACTGAATAAAACAACACGTATCTGTCTGATGTTTAATCAGACCAAACTTCTCTTGTTTTAGGTTAGTTAGAATCACCAAAAATTATTGCTATTTGCTAAATGCCAAAATAATGAGAAATAGAAAATGTCAGTGATGTCTTCTAAGTCAGAAGTTTACGTTTCATCAGTTTTTGGTAGCGCTGCCCATGAACTGTATATTCTGGGTCAAATTCTTTGGGTTTTCTTTCATCAGCTTCTCACAATAGTCTGCTGGAGTTCTGAGCCATTCCTCCTGACACAACTGATGTTTCTGAGTTAGGTTTGTAGACTCCTTTGTGCATCTTTATATCTGCCCACAAATTCTCTGTCGGCCTGAGGTCGTGGATTTATAATGGCCGCACCAAAACATCGACTTTGTTGCAGTTAGCCGATTTGTAACCACTGCTTTGGCTGTATGCTGAGGGTTATCATCCATTTGGATGTCATGTATTTCATGAAGTGTATCAGTTCCTCCTGCAGTGAAACAGTCCCACAACATGATGCTGCCATCTCCATCGTTAGCAGTTGGATCTATGGAGCGTCCAAAGTTCCAACAGGAACGTCCAATTATGTCTATACTTGCATCATAGTTTGAACAGATGGACTAGAGGATGGACAGCAATTCTCTTCCTGATATCTTGGCTTTCCTATGTCAAACAAGAAAGCAGTGTGTTGTAGGTATGACCTTTAGATACAATCCAAAATGTGCTTCTGATTAATTCAAACATGCCAATTATAGCAGGAGTTTGAAAGGCAATGACATCATAATTTGGAGAGATAGTAATCCATTAATAAATAATTACTGACATATTATTTCTCTGAAACAGGAGAGGTTGGGTCTGATTCACACAACATATAGAGGGGGGTTGGGGGGGACATGTCTTATTATTCCGCATATGTTTGATTCTGGTTTCAGCTATATGTGTAATCTTTTTTTGTTTTTTCATCCAAAGCCCCTTTGCTTTTAAATAATAGGCACACTAACTTCCTAATACCTCCTTTAGAATATAGGATCTGCTTTGCAGAGATACTCGGCTTTATGGAAGTTCCAGCATCATTTTAATCCGCCTCTGAAACACAGGATGTGGTCGCCAGCGAAGCCAGGCTACCGAGACATTATGGACTTGAAGTAAAGCTTCACGGCATGACCGTTCCAATTCAAGGACTTCACATAAAGTACACATATCTGCTATTGCTATGGAATTTACACCGATACTAGGCAAACGTCACAGTAATCTCATTCTCCGGCGGCATGGAGCGACTTGGTCCTGTCCCCATAGAAATAGTCGGGGTGGGGAAACTAAAACGCCAGCGATCGTTGTTACTCCACAATCTGTCCCAGAGGTACGGTGCGTACCTTCAGCTCACTTATGCATGTGCTAAAAGGAATGCTGCCAGGAGGGTGTTTTTTATTCCTTTGTTCTTTTTGTATTTTATTGTAACTTTAAAACAGATTATGATTTAAAGGTGATAACAAATGCAGATAAATTCAGTAGCATTCTTCTAGATGGATTTGAATACTATTTTCTGAGAAAAAAATATAGCAAATTTATGTGCCTACCTGTGTACAGTAAACGAGAGGAAAGATGGAGTTATGCATTTGTGCTTCCCATCAACATGTAGGATCTTGTACAGTTCGAAATGTTTATTATGAAAACAAACTTCTCCATGATGGGTCGACCGCAGGGCGCATTGACAGTGTAAATACTTTTAGATCGTGACAGATCTTGTTTGACAATAGATCCAACTAAGTTAAAACTGTTTTAAAACTACAGCTGGCAGGCCACACATGGCATGTTTCTGAAAGGGCTCACTACAGGTTCTGCCTGAGCAGATGGCCTAACTAATCAGGCATAGACATTTCCAAAAAAAAAAAAAAAAAAAAAAAAAAAATGCTAGCTAAAATTAGCTGTATCAAAACCAAAACAACAAATGAACGTAATGAGCGATATTAATAAAGATGTAATAATCAAAATATTATTTTAGCAGCAGAACCATGACTTGTTGATTTACTGTTTTAAGTAAAATTTGCTTATTCATTTTATACACTTTGGATTAAAACTGTGAACTTTAATTAAACTCTGAGAATTTCATCCTGGCCTTGGTTAACTGGCACCAAGTTAACTGGTTAATAATTACTTGCATGTGCAAGTAATTATTACTGAGGCTCATTATTAAAATATTTCCCTTTTTAGATAGTGTTGGTTATCTACAAATTCTGGTTTTTGTTTTTCTACAGTGAAGAAAAACAATCTTGCTTAATTTACAGGACGTCGTCCATAGTCATAAAAAACACATTGTTCTAAAGCCAGACTTCTATTGCCTACAGATTTGCTGTGGGAAGAAGAGGAGAAGCGGTCAGAATATGCAATCTGCTGCTGTGGACCGTATTTGTCGTTACCTCGCTTACAGACCATGTTCTTTCTTTGTTTACAACCTGGCTGTAATAGGGTCACTGTAGACTCTCCTCAGTCAATACAAACACTGTTCCAGACCCCAGCTGCTTCATAACTTGGCAGGATGACGCTGAGGCATGCACACAGCAAAATGCACACAGATGCAAACACACAGGCACACTCGGCGGTACTGTTACAAAGCCCGGAGCTGTTGCTGTGGATGTCATACTCGTGTAGAGAAATATTAATACATGGCACAGAGTGCATTTGATATATTAGGGCATTCCGCAAGATTAAGCTTTGCTGCTTCAGCTGACATATAAAGATATTTGCCTGTTTAAAGATGAAAACACAATTTTTTTTTTTTTTTTTACAAAATTTATATCAAGATAACTGGTACAGAGTGTTCTTATTTTAAATTGAAAGCGTTTCAGTTTGTATTGTGTGCGTTCTGTATGCATGGTTTTTCAAAAAACACTCTGAAGACCCGTATGTATTTCTACGAAACCCTTCTGCATTTAGTAGGACATCGTGGAACAGTTCCTGCCTTCCTCCCCCTCCTGCATATGGATATTTGCTCATTTGCATTTGTCCACCAGAAAGTGAAGTGAAGTGAAGGTGCACATAAGCCACAAATATTAGGGCACTAACTGAAACCTTATCCTATGCGGCGCAGACTCCAAAAACTTGTAATTAATGACTCTGCGTGAACAAAAGGCCATCTTCCAGGTGTACTGCGAGGGAACTCTTTACTGCCAGCCTTTCATCATTGAGCACTGCGCCAGCAACCACCCATTTAGACTCGATTCAGACCTTCTAATGAAATGCTCCATCTCTGTCATGAGACTGCTCTTTTCACGATCTATTACACTTTATACATTCATTCCTCGGTTGCATTATGTGCCGGTGACTTCTGCCATTGCCCCGCGCTCTTTCAATTACGAGGAGGAGGGAAGCCATTGCCGGAGTTCCATCAGGAAGTCATATAATAATTTTTGATAATATTTTCTATTCAGCTCAAGATTACTTTTTGCGTAATTTCTCCATCTTGGGCTGTGGCCTTTCAGTCTGTACAAACGGAAGCAGTAATGATAATCAGTATGAAATGTTAATGCAAATGTATTGCTCTTTGAAGCCAGTGTGCTTCCAGGGTTTAAGCAAACATGCAGCCCGGGTTGGATTCCTCGTAAACGACCCCAGGGTTTAATTTTGGGATGATCTTCACCGGTCGAACTCTGGACAGCATGAGATGGCATTGCTTAGATGCTTGCTGGAAATTTTGGCATCTGCTTTTGCCCTTAAGGTTCAAAATAAATTACAGCTTTTCCAGCCACTAAACTTATAAAGTGTGACATATGAAAAAAAAAAAAAAACATAAAGTTTCTGTTTTCAGATACAACTTGGAAAAGTCTGAAGTTTTATTTTTTAAACTTAAACTTCAGCTGTACTACTATATTCTCTTTGTATACTTTCTTTACTATTTGTTTAAAATCTTATGCCCATAGTGAAGTGATCAGAAATTTAATGACAAATATTTTTTTTAGCAGGAAAACAGCACAGAGGACTTTTAATTCTGCTTTTAGTTGTTGTGGCAGGTGGAGGTAGAGATTTACCTTGAAACATCGAAGTCTAGCAGTTCCTTGGGGATCCAGTGGAGTTCAATGAGATGAAAAGGTTTCTGAGCTGGATGAGGAGCTCAGTAAGAAGTACAAAGAAAGTGAAAGATTTCGACCACCAAAAGTTAAATAAATCCATTTTTACAGATGTTTAAAAGGGAAAGGTGACTTTGTGGAGCTCCTCCGAGTTTACAGGTGCCTTACAGAAATGTGACAGGAAGAAGCAGAACGACACAAAACTTTTTTTCAAAAAGGCACTGCAAACTAAAAAAAAAAAATTTGGCCAAGGATCCATGTAATGTTTTTGTTTGAATTAAAAGGTTATCATAGCAGTGGCATAGACACCTGTTTACCTTCTGCAGTGCAGATTTGTGTTAAAAGGTTCAAGGAATCATAATAGGAATAAAGTCATGTTATTACTTTTAAATTTTAATAGGTTTTATGAACTGGACAAAATTATCATACTAAAAACAATTTAAATGAATTAAAAATATCATAAAATTATAAATATCTGTTGGAAAAAAACAAAAACAAAAAGACTTGATAAATGTTTTAGTAATACGATAGCCTGAGGGCTGGAAGTTTTACATTTACATGCAATGGATGAACTCACAGGGTCCTATATTCTGATGTATAATACAATACATGGTAGGTTCTTCTGGAGTTTATATAGCTGAAAAAAGTGTTCATATTTTCTGATTTTCTGATATTCCTAGACAATAAGACTGGCGTGCACGAAGCTAAACAAATGAGTGTTTCAAGTGTTTCAATCAATGTCTAAATGAAGTTAAACACTCTCAGTATCCGACTCCATATCATTGGGCAATTTATTTAAGAGGGCTAAAGCCTCTTCTATTAACTATTGGCTCAGTGTACTGTTACACACTCAGACAGCAATCAGGAGAGTTAAAGCCAAAAGTGGCTGAACACTTTAAGAGTTAAGTATTGATGTTCTTAGACGAGAGTCAGACAGCTGCAGCTGATCCAGAATGATGCTGCTGCTCATCTCCTTACTAAAACTAAAGCACATCACCTAAAGTCCTTACAGTGGCTCCCTCAGAGAACAGACTTTAAAATACTTCTGTTGGTTTGAAAACAGAAGTATGGCTCAACACCATTATACATTACAGATCTGTTGTTGTACCAACCATCCAGGTCACTCAAGTCTTTGCAAAGATGCTCAAATGATGAGTTCCTTTAAAGCAAGGCTAAAACCCCATTCTAGTCTTCTTTTCAATACTTTGATGATTTTATGATGACTTAATCACTTGCTTGTTGTTGAAATTTGCTGCACAACTGAACTTGCCTTGCCCTATGTTTTTATTGCATGGATGGAACATCCTGAACTGAATGGTTGATAAGTGTTTAATACAGCAGAGAGAAGTTGCTCAGGAGGGAAATCGTTTGGATTTAAATGTCACTTTCCGACATTGTGCAGAGACTATTTTCAAGGTTCAATTTTTTTTTAAAGTGGAGATTTTCACCAAAGTCTGCACATCACCTAGTACAATATGCTCCAGTTTCTAAAAAATGCAGCACTCTATTCACACGCACACACACATAATAGCTTGGTATAAAGGCTGTGGTGAATTATTAATGATAATATTAGTTAACAAATCTCATTAATCAAACTCGCTGCCACTTGTTCCCTGGAGCCTACTGTGTGGGACACACAGGATTATTGGAGACTAATGGAAGCTGAAGGAGGTCAGATGCATAAAAATATACAATCTCCAGAGACAAGATGCCAAAATCACAGGAGATTCATATCAGATTTTACCTCCCTGTTAGTCGATGAAAAAAATATCAGACAGCTTCACAATTCAATACAATAAACCTCTCTGGTAGCTGATTTTAAGACATGGTAATGCCGGTAGGCCTGATGAGCTTCTTTTGCAATTAACCTCCTTATTTGACATACTTATGCCACATGCATTCAGTGAAGCCAACAACTGACTAGTTAATCGCTATAAAGGGCATGCACTGAAAGAAAACCTAAATTATATAAGAAAGGATGCAGGAGGGATTTCTCTTTTAAAGTAAAGCATACCAGCTCAAGGACAGAACAAATACTTCACAATTTATATTAATTATGGCGGAAGAGGCAGGGTCACCCACAATAAGCAAATACACAGAGAGATTTTGGAGAAACTGGTCACCTGAGGGCATACGCAAAAAAATGACGACCGTTGGAGCGACGACCAGAGCTGCTGCATGCTCACGGCCCGCTAACGTCTCCACAGTTCAGAATAAGTAATTACTTGTTGCACAAACATGAAGCGTGAATGAAAAAGCTTGTGAAAAAGCAAGCGCACATTAATGATAGATTGTATTTAAAGTTGGATGAAAAATAATCCGATCTCCCACCATCAGCTCAGTCAGTATTCAAGACTAGCTTACAGTCAGTTCATCCTGTGCTGATGGTCTTCTCATATTTTTATTGACTATAAACAGATGACCTAGTTACAATGTAATGTTGTTAAAAAAACAACTCTGTTTTGAAACTATTTTGACACCCTTTTCTGTCCTCTCCACACTTGTTGTGCAGAGGATGTCTAATCCCTTTAAGAGAAGTTGATGGGCTGGTAATATAAATGAGAGCGCTCTCCCATCTGAGGATCCGTCTTCATTAGGAGCAGATCTACAGAGAGTTTCTATTAGCTCACTATCAAGATGGGGCACTGCGAGGAGGAAATTACGCATGTCACAAGACAAAGAGCAGGCGTCTCAAAGCTAAGCCCAACGGAGGATGAAAAGCCCTAATCAACGATAAGGACTACCGGTGACAGGGTACAGTGATCGCCCCCATGCGTCACGTTGTAGAAGATTATATCCAGGGTTTGACAGATTGACACTTCCTCTCCGAGTTCCTGAGGAGAGGATATGATGGCACTCCTCTGCTTTGTTTTTCTACTTTTCTGTCATTGTTCGTAAGTATCTGCGGTCTGTCCCAGATGTGAATCATTATTGTTTTTCTCCCATCTACAAGGGCAATGACACATAGGGTTCTTTTAGAGATAACAGCAGCGCAGTCAGCCTCCAGAGGACCACGTGGAAACTCAGCCGGCTGTGTAAGACAATAAATTACAGCTGAAGACTTAAAAAAAAAAGGAAGTTTTTTTTTTAATGCAAATTAATAAAGTTAATTAAAATTCCAACTGTGAGGTTGTTCTGCCTTTTATTTTAATATACTCACCAACAATACTTAAAAACTCTCATCTGTGTATTCATTACGTGGCTTTTCTTGAGGATGCAATTTTAGGCACACCAAGCTTCATAATGTGGACTTTTTGCAGACAATTAACTCGACAAAGACTTTTGCTCAAACCCTTCATCAAAACTTCTGATTGATTTGATGAAAAAACCTCTCAGCCAACAGACATCTTCCTTGAAAACCATAAAATCATGCTATAATTACCTTTCTTTACATGCCAATGAATACATTTAGTAATATTTTATGTTTAATCACTTCTTAAGTTATATGTTTTTTATTGCAGTCATATAATTTTAATGTATAAATGTAGGTGATCACTTATTCAGAATGGACTTTTTCTATTGTTTTATAGATATTGAACTCTTGTCGCACCGGGTCTTTCAGGTCAGAGAGTTAAGATTTAGTGACTCTTCTGGAGACCAAGGCTCTCCTTTGGCAGTACTCTTGACTCTGGAATCAGCTTTCACTAGGTGTTCGATCTATAAATGAACTTTTTAAATCAAAGCTCAAGACCTTTTAACACAAGCTTGTAATACTTAAAAATGTGGTGGCACTTTTGGATCTATATACCTTCTTTAATATGTTTTATCTTGATATTGTGAAGCATTTTGATCACCAATATTGTGGATGTGTAAAGTGTAAAGACACATGTTAGCACTTCAGCTTTGCAGGATTGCCACCATGAAGGGATTTGTTTAATAAATAGAAGAAAACCAAATAATCTTCTTATTACCATTCGCTTACATAAAACTTACTTTATAATAAGATTTCAGTGTTGTGAAAAAACACCAAATATAAGAAAAAAGGATAATGAAGTGAAGTGTCTTGCAAGACTAATTGCAAGATATCTGTCTTTATTTGCCAAACTGCAAGGGTGAGAGAACAAAACTATGACAACATTGTAATTTTTAATAACTTGGCATTGTAGACATTGATTGTGATTTAAAGGCACACATGCTCTAGCGGTGTCATTACTCTCCTCTCAACAAGTGCTGAGACTGCAGAGATCAAAGTTGTTCTTTAAAAAGAAAAGCAAATATATATTTTGACAGTTTTAAATTTGTCACTGCCCGAAGCTTAGAATCTAAAAAAATATGCTGCTGTAAAACATAAGATTTCTTATATATTTCCAAAAAATCTGAATGTTTTAAGTAAAAGAGGGAATAAGGGGATGGAAGGTGTGGGAATGAACATGAGGACATGTTTTATAAGATCCATCTAACATGTACCCATGATTGCAGGAAATATATTTTCATCATTCAAAAAAAAAA
>NW_015112686.1:495549-587617 GCF_001443285.1 Poecilia latipinna | reverse complement strand
AAAAATATATATATATATATATATATATATATATATATATATATATATATATATATATATATATATATATATATATATATATATATATATATATGAACTAATGTACACTGCAGGTTAAACATTAGCAAGTGAGAGAGTATGAATGGAGTGCAACAGATTTCACATATGTAGAACTGTAAGTTGTTTTAAACCAAATTTCTTTGAATATTTTACCTTCTTAAAACATTTGTTCTTCCAATTGTGCAATCTTTAATTTTCATGTGTTTGCTGCTGCTACATTCTTTGAGTAACTCAATGTTTCTCTAAGAAGAAGCAAAGAATGAACATTTATTACAAAGGGTTTGTACTATATTGTGTCGTTGGGCATGAAGACAGCCTTTCCTACAAAAGGAAGGGTTGCCATAGCTGTTTAAATGATATTTGAACAGAACTATAGGGGCTGCTACACACTTCACCACCGGTTTAAGAGGTGATATGGAGAGTCTTTATACTGTGTTCACTGCAGACATATCTGGGCTTCAGAATATCCCTACTGGGGGTCAGACTGTGGTTTCTGAGAGACACAACATGGCACAGTGAAACTTGTCATGTTGAAAGGCTGGCAGGAAACATGAACCCAGACCAGCGTGCTTGATCGTCATTGAAAATGACAAGACATTTAAACCCTAAACTGCAAGTGTTTGAGTCCTGTTGACGTTTAAGCAAATGCCTCATGTTGCATGAAAAAAACAAAGATAAAAGCAGTGCTGCTTCCTTTTTTTTTCTTCAATTAGTTTGTTTTAGAAATTAAAAGTGAGCGGTAGGACATTAATAAAGTGATCATGGCCATCCAGGGTATTTAGGTTCCTCTTCGGTGAGATTCTTTGTTGCTTTCACGGTTTTTACAGCCCTGCTAAATTAGTGCAGTGATCTCCTGCTTGAACTGCTCGTGCGCCTTGTATTACTTGTATCTGGGACATCTAGCGTCTTCAGCTTCAAGCCTTAAGTCTTGCAGAATTTGCAGCAGCTCCCCACTTTTGGCATCGGATCAGAGCCTAGAGGGAGCATCAGAATATATTCTTGCTTTGAAGCTTTAAGGGCTGCACCAATCTGCCAGTTTAACGGATTGAATCGAGTTTTTCAGAGGTGCCACAAACAGAACTTTTTGCTGCGCTTGTTAAAAGGCAAAGGAGTTTTGCTTTTCTATCTCTTTCTCTCACTCTACTATAAGCTCCATTTTTTTCAGTTACACAGAGACATTTTGCTGAGATGCAAACAGCAGTTTGGAAACGCCACGTCTGTCTCTAGGTTCTACATTTGGAAGTCGCGTTGGTGTGAAGTCAGAGCCGCATAGCTTAACACATAGCATGTTAAAATTAGAATCAACTCTCAAAGTTATGGATATATTTGAATAAAAAAACAAACACACTTTTAGTGCCATCAGCTTGAGCTCAAGAGATCCACAATGATAAAAAGAAGCAATTTGTTCTGATGAAAAGTTTGTTCTTGTAACACTCCTTGCTTTAACTTTTTTTTTTTACAAGAACAAACTTTAATCCATCTTCCTAGGATTTTATGTGATAGACAAGCACAAAGCAGTAAGCTATTTTGAAGGGGATTGAAAGTGATCATTTAAATAAAAACCTAAAACTTTTGGCATCTACATTGGTATTCGACCCTATTGAGATAATCCTTTGTTAATCTACCTTGGAATGCTGTCTGCTTTTCTTATGGTTTTGACTCGACCAGTTTCAAAAATCTAGAGCTCTCATCTCCTCTCCTTAGTTTGCACCTCCTACTTGTTTACTATATCCACTTTATGGCCTTTGGCAAACATAAAAAAATACCTCTTATACTGTTCTTTCAAGCATTACTTCCATTTTTCTTGTATTTTTACAAGAGTTGTAGATTTTAAAACTACGAGCTATCCTTTCCACATTTTTTCCTCACTTGAGCAGCAGTTCTTCCAGAGTTGGCCCCATTAGCTGCTTCTGTTTTATACTTGCCTTGTCCAGTGTGTTGATTTAAATTTGCAGCTATGCCATCAATCTAACACTTTGGAGAAATAGAGATAATTGATATATTTGTAGTAAGATTAAGTTAAGCACAGATGGATGCTACTTATTTATGAAGGAAAATTGACGCCTTGATTTTATTTAGCAAAAAAAAAAAAAAAAAAAAAAAACTGAATACAAAAGCACACCGCACTGTTTAGGTTTTTATCAGTGTAACTTTTGAAAAGTCAAAATTCCATTTCTGAAATACGCCCTACCTTGATCATCAAAGTAACATCACAATAGAATAATTTGAATCAGGAGTATCTGAAAAAAAGTGTCAACACCATTATGAAGCACCAATAAAGTCACGGTTTTCATTTTAATGTGTATTGATCATAGCGCCGTCAACCTGACTCTTTCCAAATGTCAGAAGAGAACAAATGGTTACGATAGCACACTGTGTACCAAACGATTTGAACTGGACTTAAAGTCCCAGGTGCTTTACCGGTTCTGATCCAAACTATACAATATTTATGCTGACACCACAATTGTGTCTATTTGATTTATCGTCACAGAGAAATCTGAGACAGCAGCATTATCTCATGCATTCACCTGTCCATGGTCTGCCCCGCCTCCCTTCCAGTTATAGGTGAGAAATGCTCTAGAGTAATCCCGGAGACAGTTTTTTTTTTTATCTTTTATTGTTTTTTTTTAAACGCTTGAACTAGAGATATACTGTGATGTGGCTAAGAGAGTGTGGATAAAAGCAAAAAGTTTCCTCCAGACAAACACATGAAGGCTCTGCTGCAGACTCAACCGCCAGAACAATTGCTGACCCAAGGGAAAGCAGCACCAACTGATACTGAAGAGCGATCACAAAGCAAACAGATGCAAGTGTTTAACTCTCGCCTCATTTGGTCATCAACAGCTACGTTTTATGGGCTTTCTCCTGTTTCTCCAGATTTAACTGTGTGATTGCCATTCATAGGAACTCTTCACCACACATTGCACTAAATGATGTGAGTCAAAATTAAACTAAAATGACAATTAAAAAGCAAATAAGTAATTCTCTTCAAAAATTTGCAGAATGCAGAAATATGCTACGAAGACTGCAAAGGCATTAAAGTCAAAGTATTATAAAGCATTTTTACAACAGCAAGAGGAGTAATGCTGGGAACATTCCCCTCCCCTAATGTCCCAATAATTTAAGATAATGCCCCGGAATTCACCGGAAAGCGAACTTCGCTGCGGTCTCATAAACACCAAAAACTATCCTCTGAACTCTGCACACATGCAAACACATGAAACCTTTATGAGATGTTCCTGAGAGCTGAATCCTGCCTACTTCATCCTGCAAACAGCTGGAGGCTTTCTTTCTGAAGGGAAGGTCAAACATTCCTCGCTGCACATGGTACAAACAGTCCTGCAGCTGTAAAGCAACATTCAAAAAACTGAGGCTGATCTTCCAAAAAAAAAAAATATATAAAAATTCCAATGATTTCTTACTGGATACTCATTCTCTTTGAGTTTTCCATGTAATAAAAAAAGAATTTGATAAAAACTAACGATCAGTACGAACTAAAGAGGATCTAAGTAAATACACTACTGATCGAACAAAATAATAAATGTTCACTGCTTTGTAGTCCTCTTCAAACAGAAAAGTATTGGTAATCTAATTATTTTGTTCTTGGTTATGTATGCATTTTTTTTCGCTCTTCTCTTACTGATTACTTGTTTTCTTGTTTTTTTTTTTTTTAAAAACAGTCTGAAATAAATAAATACGGTAATGGAAAATTAATGAAATAGGAATAAAATTAAGAAATCACCTCACAGCAAACTTATTTCAACTCCAGCACATATGCAACAAATTACATCTAAAATAACCCCTCAAAACCCTTTTATATAAAATGCAAATAGTTTAAATGCATGCCTTAAAATCTCAGCAGAAGGCTGTCTGATTATGAGGACATCAAGTCCAAATTCTGCAGCCGCTTTGCGAGCTTAATCCATGTCATTACACCTACTTTCTTGTCTCACTCTGGTGACAGGATAAAAAACAGAGTAGGTGTAGTAACAAGTTCTACTTGATTCTCGCTAAAGTTTTACCATCCTTAATTACATTTAATCACATCTCGTTGGGATCCATATGTTGTTGGATCCATATGTTATTTATTTGCAGTCACAGACCTGCAGAGCAAAAAAAAAAAAAAAAAAACATTTTACAGCAAGCATAAAAGCAAAGAGAAACTATTTGCACGGTGAAGCATCTATTCTGTCCTCTATAAATTATGAAGCACTTTACAAAATATATCCTGAATTTCTAGCAAACATCCCTAATACTTTCAATGGTAGCTTTAACACAGTATTTTAAAAGATAGTTTTCTTCTTCTGACCCCCACGAAGCAGCATTAGAGGAATTTTTATGGTCTGCATGGTGGGGCAATGATTAGCACTGTTGCTTTTCAGCAAGAAGAAGCTGGTTTTGAATCTCACCCTGGGGTCTTTCTGCATAGCATTTGCATGGGTTCTCACCATGCATGAGCGGGTTCCTCCCCTCGTCCAAAAATATGACTGTTGGGTCAAAAAGTACCCTCAGGAACGGCTGTGTGTGCATAAGTTGTAGTTTGTTGTGTGTCTCTGTGTTGCCCTGTGATGAACTGGCAGCCTGCTCAGTGAGAATCCTGATTCCCCCCTATGTTTACTGGAGATAGGCACCAGGCACTCCTTCACCGTGTAAAGAAAAGTAGGTATATATAACAGAATATTATAACATTGATTCGTTAATGTGAAAATATTGTACACTTGTGAAGTGGAAAAAAAAGGACACACCACTTTCAAAAGATTCTACAAAAAAAAAAAAAAAAAACTGGTGAAAAGTGTGATGTGCATCCATAGTGCAACTCCCTATTTACTCTGATACACCAAAATAACATTTTGCCCAACCAATTTCCCCAGATGTCGTCTAAAGAGTAAAACAATCCATCTGTGCATAATTTCAATTAGATTATATCCAAATATTTCAACATCTCACAGCTTACTGTTCAGTCTGTCATCTGCAAAACGATAAAGTCTGGCACAGCTGCAAACTTACCAAGGCACCAACACCCACCAGCACTGAGAGGCTGGAAAATGACAGGATTAATCATAGAAGCAGCCAGCAGGCCGATGGCAACCCTGGAGGAGCTGCAAAGGCCCGAGATAAAATCTAATAATGAAGTTATTGCTCTTCTTTGAAAGTGCTTCTTGCATGATGTGTTACAGAAAAATCTGTAACATATTATTGTAGATCTAAACAATTTTGTAGGTAAAAAAAAAAAAAAAAAAATGAAATTTTAAACCTTTTCTCAGATGACACCTTGTCTAGGAACCGCTTTCAATAAAAACGCAGAAATAAACCGTCCATGTCAAAGATGTCTTGGTTATGGATGGTCTGCTGATTTTATTTGTCCTATTCAGTTATGGTGTAACATTTATGCAGAATATATTGTTGAATTTATTTGTTAAAATAAAATTGCCCTGGCCATGTTTCACACAAAGAAAGTGTCACTAACCCTCAATGAAGTTCTGTCTTTGTACTTTTTGCTTTTTAGGGCATGAATGGAAGCCACACTCTGTCCCCATTATTGTGAATGGCATGCGGCTCAGTGAAGATAATTTGCTGTAGGTACGTTGACGAAGAAAACGCAAAATAACCTTAATGTGAACATCAGAACACAGTGAACCTCCAATGCCGATAAACAATTAAATATCCAACGCTTATGGTTCACTTGGCTGAATTTTTTTTCATCCTTTAGTGCTTTTTTTTTCATGCTTGCTCTGCGATATAAACCCATTTGTTGAAGTGCTGCACTGCTGAATGAACATAATCGCTAATAACCTTGCAAACGCTGGACATCCATGGACATCTTTTTAAGGCTTTTTGAGGTTCACGCTCCTTGCCTTCATCAAGCTCATAAAAATTTCCAATTTTAGCCTGAACAGCGATTATAAAAGTGCCACCTGGTGAATCCGCCAACCTTTTAACCACATGTAGACATCAGTTCACCTTGAACTTTTTAACCACAATTTTACATTGCATAAATAAAAAGGAGCAGAGGTTTGTCTATTCAATCTAAATTGAGCTGTTGGTATTTTTAAGTTTTTACCAGCTGATATCAAGAAGAATTGTTTTTAAATCTTTTTTTTATTATTATTTTTAGTTTAGCAGGCAAATGAGACCCAAATCCGACTTTTTATTTTTTTTTCTGAAATAAAAACATCGTATCCGATTGTTTTCAAAGTGTCTTCAACCAGATTTAATCTGGCATTTAATCTGTCTTTTACGACACTGTTGTGAGACATGCATCACAATTCTGCATCAGAAGAAACCAGGCTGAATGGCAATGTTAGACACTGTGCAGCAGTTCTTACCTGGGAACTGCATGGGATAATGATGCAACACACATAACAGATAGAAATCCAAAAATACAAGGCCGGTTACATAATTTAATGCTGAACAGCAATCACTAAGGGTAACAAATAAATAATGAACTCACAGAATAATTAAAATAGTGAAGTATAACCAATTTTAAATTTCACCTACCGTATTGACAATGTGAAACAGATTTGTGAAGTGTGTGTTGTTTGAAGCCATCATGCTCCGACATGCTGCAGGAATCAGAAATGATTAATAAAGGACTAACAGCTTTAATTAGCTGTCAGCGTGGAGTCTGAGGTTGTGCATCCCCCTCCCACTAATAGGACACCTCTCCTTTTTCTCCTGATCCTGCCCCTCCTCTCTTATGCCTCTAATGCCGTCTGTTTTTACCGTGATCTCTTTTTGCCCTCGTATTTTAGTCTCCTCTCTGTCTGTGATACCGTCAACGTGCAAAATTGAGGGAGGCATTTCAAGGTTGTTGCAAACTTTGATCATCACACTGTGCCCCCTCATAGGAAACATGAAATATTAAACCAACAGAGCTCGTCTGCAGTGCACACTTTGAGACCTCGTGTGTCGTGAGAATGCATGGCGTGATGAGGAAATGCAAAGCTGCAATGATACAAACTTCAACACGGCTCCCAGGAGATCCTCTTTCCATTCTTTGAACGATTTGGATGTTTGAGCTAGAGAACATTGCCTGACACTGGAGTCTAATCCAGTCAGAGAGAAAAAGGGAGTTTTCAGATTGGAGATTTCACCAAGAGGGCAAGAGGAGGAGCAAGTAACTAGTCGAGTCACTTCAGGTGGTATTCGAAGGCATTCAGCTTTTCAAGATAAAAAAAAAAAGTAAAAAAAAAAAAAAAATTAAGGCCTGGGTTAATAGGTTGCTTTGACTCACTATGGCAATTGAAAACAACTTTCACTCTGATTGATGAAACATGATTACATTAAACCAAAAATAAACATTTAAACTGAAGAATATTGTAAATTATAACCACAGGCTACACAGAATAAAAGAAAAAAACACATTATTTTCAGTTTTCTTTTCAGTTTCCCTCAGATTTGTTCAAAATGAACCTGATTCTTATACTTTAAAAGAACTGATATCCAAATTCAAATCTGAGACAAAGCCAGTTAAATAGACAAGTCCTTGGAACCATTCCTAACTGATTGCTTACTTTGTCCAGACAGTACAGATGATGTTTTTTTGACATCTGTCAGAGGGCTAATAGGCTAAAATTACCTATCACTCTTCCTGTCTTATTACAACATAAGGAAAGCAAATTGCATTTGCATTGCAAATCAACTTTTGGCCACACAGAGAGCACCTAAGTCACTTGCGATGTTTGTCTAATCCGTAATTAGAAACAGAGTGTGGCTTATGTGTGTAGAGACACTTATTGTCTTATCAGAATTACCTGACATTTCAAGTCGTAAAGGAGGTTAGAGTTAGCCAACCTTGTAAAGCTATTAATTTTGAGCTTCATCAGGAACTTTTCCAAATTCGGGTTTGTCAAATAGAAGGCCAGAGCTACGCTTTGATGGTGTCAAATACATTTAGCATTTGACAATTCAGCTTAAAAAACGTACAACTTGCCCAAGTCTACAGAAAATGTGCTCCATTTGGAGGTGTGTATGATTCTCCCTATAGTATCCCACTGATAGTAATGCATGTGCTAACCTCTACGTTTAAATATGTGGCAAAGTGGAATGATGTCATATACATAGAAACTATGGTACAAAATCAATTTGACCTGTTGCTTGAAAAAAAAAAAAAAAGTAAATTTTGTAATTCACTTGATATTTTTCCAATTCGGAGATATCCACACTTTTAATTAGCTGCAGGACGATTGGTTTGAAGCTTAAGGAAGCATGGTGAGTCTTTTGGATTCTGTGACAACCAAGTCATAAGGTTTTACACAGTACATGGGCCATACATCATGGATACCCTACCACTGTGGGTTACAGGCTGTTTACGTTGCACCTCAGACTGAGATATAATCCCACCACAATCTCAGAATGTAGGTTTTGTTCATATTAGGGGAACTCCTGTATCCCATCAAGTGTTCTGGAGCAAAGTATTCTTGATACACTTCAGAAGACGTCTCTATAATTCTGCAGAGACTATCCATGTTCTGGTTGATTTTTGCGGCTTTGGTGTAAAAGGGTTATGAGTCCTCAGCGTCGTTGGTAGAGTGGATTGGTAGAGTGGATCCCAGCATGTCTTTATGATTTTTCCTCAGTGTCTCACTGGGTGAAGCGGGGCACAAGAAAAAAAGTAAAAAAAAAAAAAATGAAAACAAAAATATTAACTGGGAGTGACATTGGGAAATAAAAGTTCAAAGTCACTCATGGTAAAGGGATGTGGCAACACTGTTGGGGGCAGTGGAGGTTGAAATACAGTCATTGCACATTTAACCTCTCAGAGGGTCGTCACCCCTGTAAAACTGTGATATCACCCGAAGACAGACACGCTGCGTATCATGGAGTTGTACACGTTTCGTCTTCTGGGTCAAGAGTTTGAGCCTCAATGACTCTTAGCAAAGCTCAAACATTTATTCAGCACTTTCAGCAATAGAAGAGTTCTTCGAAGATTTTTAGGTGTCACCTCGCAGCTCACGAACAGACAGAGCTACCTCTTTCTCCATCTTATGTGACAAGCTCTTTGAAAGCTTTGCCCTAAAAGACTTGAAAAAGCACGAAGCTCAGTTCCAAACATTTTTGTCCTGCACGCTCTGAGAAAGGTGAGGAGAGATGTGACATGAACGCCTCTCAAAGAACACTTTCAGAGGTGAGAAAAGCTCGAGATGTAGTGCTACTTCATCCTCGCAGATCCACAGGGAAATGTAATCGTGGGCACATTAGCTCCCTGCTCGTCTCGCTATTACTGCTGCCATATGTTAGCATGCTAATGACCAGAGATCCAGGTCAATAATGTTGTCCAACAGAAGCCTAGAAGAAGTGGGCTTCTGTTACTCTCGCAGCATTTTAAGCAAGCAGTAGTCCTATTCCTGTGAGGATATGGTTTCCCCGAGTAAATGCTAAAGCAGACATAGTAGGATGAAACATCGAAGTTTTTAAAAAGGTTTTTGGTCTCTGTGGACACGAGAGCAGATGCTGAATGCTTGTTCCATGATTTATATCAAGGAAGGGATCCCTCTGAGGATTAACAAAGTTCGTAATTTAAAACAGAAGCACAGGCAAGGTGCCGTTTCTCCAGAGATACCTCCAGCTTGTGACAAACAACCCTTTTTCAAACATTTATTCACAACCATGTGTTTACTATGGATCCTTTTTTATTAAAACATTGTCCTTAAAACGATTTATTTCCACTCCATTTACAAATGTACTACGGTGTGCTTTAAATATGTTCTTTCTTTCTTTCTGGATATCTTTGATTCGACATGGTCTAATGAGTGACTATGTTACACGATGCCCTTTGTTTATTGAGGAAAAATGTTTTCACTGTTCAAAATATAAAATAAAAACACAACTCGAGTTGAAATAACTTTAATATGAACAAAAGTTTATTAGCAAATCTTTCTGTTTATCACAAATCTGACTTTCCCTTTGATTACCTATTCAAATAAAAATTTCTTATCAAACATTTTAAAATGAAAAGGATAAAAAGATGTCCTTACCATTATTAATTAATTTTCTTAACCGGAGTTTGCGTAGTAGCACCAATCATCAATCACTGCCAACAAGCAATCACTTCTGTGATTCATTTAAATATCCGCAATTTGTGAGCAGTTGGACCCTTTCTGAATGTCGAACTTATTTTTCGTAGTTCAGAATCTATTAAACAAGTTTTTCTTTCACTTCCTGCTAATTCTTTCTTGAAAGGCTCATAAGCACGTTTGAAGATTTTCTTTCATTTTGCACTGAGGCTCATTCTGCTTTTGTTGTAATACAGTCATGCCGTATTCTTCACAAAAGAGTAACAGCCTTAATGTTTGGTATTTTATATTATGTTGCATTCACTCCTAAACAAAAAAGTACCAACAACAAAAATACAAATAAAATGCAACAGCAAAACATATAATCACACACACAAAAAAATGGGCTTTTAAATTCCGGTCCAGATAATTCTAACAAAGGAAATTTTCGATTTTTGATGTTGATTAAAGAGACTAAAAGCAGCGACCAAATAATGTGGTTGGTTTCAGCTACAATGTTGTGGTACATCAAAGTATAATTGCTTGTTTTCACCAGTGCCTGCCTGAAATTGTTCCGTGACAGAAGGTTAATTCAGAAATGGACCGCCTGTCGCAGCCCTGCTAAACCTTAGGGATCCAATGGAAGTATAATTCACTGGCGGTTCTTTTCACATATTCTATTTGTTTTGTTAAAATATGTGGAAAACATACAGCATTTGGGGAGAGTTATTCACAAAAGTGCTATGCATATTTCTCTTTCCATGTTGCCGTCAATTCAGCTTACGGAATCAATCCGAGTTCCAGATCGTCTATTTTATGCTGGTTGCTTTTACGGCGTCACGTCGCAAATAAAATAACATTCAGAGCTGTGGTTTCAAAGTGAGGATTAGTCTTACCCACAAAAAAAAGCACTTTTCTTTGCTTTAAGATCAATTCTGGACAGTCAGCAGCTCCATGTCAGTTGTTTTCTGACAGTGCAATCCTGTTGTGTTTCTCTTTCCTCTTCCATTCTGTTCATCAATCCTCTGCCAAGCTTTTCACAAGTGAACTTTCCGTCATGTAGACTTGAAAACTGGCTCAGAGGTTATCTGCTTAGCTGTGTTCCTCTCCAAGGAGGAGATGAAATGAAACACTGGTAGCAATAACCATTTAGGGTTCTTTTCTCTAACATAAAAATACTCCTGTATCTGTTTTTTTTTTTTTTCTGATGTGTGTTGTGTCTTTTCAAAAGCCCATTAGTTCTCTATTCACACTGAGACAAATTTTGCTGGATGTTTCTTCCTGTTATTAAAAGGTATTTTTCCTTTCTACTGTCGCTACATGCATGCTTGACATCTCATCATGTATTTTGGGACCAAACTATGAACGCACGTAAAAAAAATAATTGCCTCCAATTCAAATACTTACCCCGAGAATCACCATGTGATCAAAGTACACACATAAAAAGAATTGGCTTAAAACATTTATCGACACATGCTAATCATAGGCGATGAACAGAACACATCAGATTTTACCTTTCAGATTCAAGAACTGCTTTCCTCCTAAAAGTCTTAGTGGACGGTATCATTAAACACAGCCATTCAACAAATGAGAATATTAATGGGAAGGGAATCTTCTAGTTTGTTTAAATTTCCAATGAAGTTTGTTGAAAGGGAACGTAAAGAATCTGTCAAATTAGGTTGACAGAAGAGGAAACAGATTCTTTTTGATAGACTGATGAGGTAGACTGTAAGACAGGGAACGGAAAAAAATGTCCGACATTTCAGCTTTTTATATTGTACTTTAAAACATGTTTATTGTTACATGATGAGAAAATCTAATTTTCAAAAATCACTTAAAGGCTACCCAATAACTCTAACCTGTCTACTTCTTTTATTTTAAAAAGCAAGGTTTTCTCTTAAAGATTTTTTTCCATCAAAATCGCTGGTAATACTCAACTAAATGTTTCCATAGACGTAGGTGGCTGAAAAGCTTAAACCTCAATCTGTGCTAGCAACCATTTACTATCCATCGCTGCTTTATGTGTAATTGATTTTTAACAATTAAAAATCAATGCAATTTCTTTTAGCATTCATCAATTGATAGTAAACAAGAAAAAAAAAAAACCTTTGGTTTCTTTTACTTTATGTTCTGGAGTAAAAATGTCTAATCCTTTGCTTGTCTATGTTAAATTGAAGCTGTGCTGAATCACAAAATATTGATTCAACAATCAAATCATTTTTATTTCAGCTTATGTAGTTTATCGATTGTCTGAGAGGCAAGGATGCAACCCGGACAAATGCCTGACACGTATAAAAAAAGCATCGCTTTCCAAAGTGTTAGCTCCATGAGGCATCCTGCTTGACTGAGCAAATTTTTTATTTTTATTTTTTTTGTCTGCCACGAAACGGTTGATCAATGCAGTCGCTGAGATCCTAGACTTCAGTAAAAAGTGAGAAGTAAGGAACAAATAACAGCAGGCTGGATGCTTAAGGACAAAAAAAAAGCCATTAGGAGTTCAGAATTACAAAGCGATCTTTCTTGAAAGAGACGAAGAACAATGCTTGCAGCATTTTCGCTTTTGTCACTGTGCCTGCCTCCACTCAAACGCTCTGCATTTCAGTAGGCCATTAATTAAGCTCCAAAGAACAACAAAGGACAAGTTCGGCGATGAAATTCAACACATTTGCAGCAGATCGCTGCTAAATTTGGATTTTCACCCATCTGATTATTCTGTATTTAATAACATACGGTTGCTTGACACAGGCAGGTGTCCTTTTTCTCCCCCTGCTGTGTTTTTTCAAAAACCAAACATCTCTGATTATGCCTATTATGTGAGGGAACCTACTATGATCACCGTGGTGTGGAAACCTTTCCAACCCTCCCAACAGCAACAGCGTGGTCCTTTATTGGGAACGCCACAGATGGAAAAGGTTTTTTATTCCCCCTTCTGTAGTAATTAGAGCTTTTCAGAAATGTAGCCCAGTCTTTAAAGAGAATGTTTCTTAATTGCTACCTTTTGTTGCGACATTGCTGCTGTTTGAAAGGATAATAACAGCTGGTCAAAGTAATTGTTGCTTTATGAATTCATTTGCACTGAAACGCTCCCTCTAGAAACTGGTTATTGTTGTGCACTCAAAAGATGTCGCATCTCATTACACAGATGCTGCAGAATTAGGTTGAATGACAAACAAATATGTTAATATCCTGTAGGAAGAACATCTGCAGGAATCACTTGCAAAAAAAAAAAAAAAAAATTGTATCTTAAATAATCCTGGTTATGTTGAAATTAATGCAGTGATCACCACAGCCTTGTTTATAAGATTTCCCTTGTCTAAAACCAAGGGAAATACCTATTTCTTTCTTTCTCATTGTGATCACAGACATTGAATACATTAAACATTTTTTTAAAATTTCTCCTGCCACTCCTGTCAGAGCCACAGAGATAATGAGTCTGAACGCCTTTGCTGGTCATGTTCTTCTCACCCAAAAGAGGGAAACATGACCTGAGTGTTTCATTTGATTTGCACCTTTAAAACTATAATGAACACAATGGTTTGCTCCTAGCCTTGGAATATGTAACTCCAGCGACATCTTCATAGGAAGACTTACTGACAGCAGGCACAAGAAGTCTTTCTGGTCCTACAGAAGATGAAGCTGCTGCTGCAGAAACGAAAAGCTCACATTAGCTTTTGGTTTCTGCGCATTTGTCGCAAATTTGTTTTTGAAAGGATTTATTTAACATTTAAAATAAATGTCATTCACGCTGCAGATCCTCATATAATTTTCCTTATTTCATGTAACATGTGCAATGTCCGTGTACAGAAGTTCAAGCTGTATGGAAAACACAATATATGTTTTCCCCAGTTAAATAAACCTTAGCGGTTTCTTTGAGTATTAGGAAGCTCAAAATTAATGATTAGCTTTTCAGTGGTACTCAGTACAGATAGACAGAAAACTGCAGCATTCAATGCAATCTCTTAAGAAGGTATTGGAGGATGGTTTTAGTCAGAGACTCAAATAGCATCATTTAAAGACACAAGAGCCTTGATTTAACAGTGATTCTCCATTGCCCCATTTCTTTTTTTCTGATAAATGAAGACATCATAAAACTTCCCATTTTAAGTCCATCATAACTACAGGACTCGATGGAACATGTTTGAGTTGTACTTGAGATCATCTTTTCGCTTAAGTTCTTGGTCTGAATGTGTCTAGAAATGATCATCTCCAGCTTTGTGCAAGACAAAGGTTCGTCCATTTTAGTCAGAGCGTCGCCGTGGTTCTGTGTGTGTGTTGCTGATTCGGATCGGTCCCAGTGAAAACCCTTCTCACTCCCCAATCCACCTCACACATACGCAGGCATAACGTCACACAAACATTTCTTTAAATGTAGATACATTCAGGGGGTGAGCTTTTACACTGACTCAGTGCCTAATCAACATCTAGGGAGAGAGTTCTGGCTCATTAAACAGGCTCTTTGTGCCGGCATTAATAATGCAGAGGCAATGTGAGAGTCATGATGTGCTCAGAGACCTGCCATCTTGTTAATTCACCGTTAATCATGCAGGGTAACACAACAGCCTCAAGGGATGTTGACCTCGTCTGTTTAGGGTCAGGGGTCAGAAAAACCACCACTGCTCGGCTCGGTCCCTCTTTTAATCCACCGATTTATAATATAGTGGGACCTCATGCCCTCTGGTAATGGAAGCACTCGCATGTAACATTTTATTTTTTGTGCAGTTAAGATTTTGCTAATGAAACCAGTCATGAATTCAATCACAATTCTAAATATAACAGTTTCATTATTTATATTTAACTTGTTTTTTTGTTTTGTTTCAAACAACTGCTGCCTACTCTGTAGTTACAAATGTGTGACTTAAAAAATAAACACAATTACAAAAGCTTTCTCTAATTTCCAAATGCATCGTGTGCAGACACAAGAAAGGAAAGAAGAAATCGTGAGTGTTGAGAAAGCGACCTGAATTGAGCTCGCCTCAGTTTTCTCCTGCACCTACACAAGCATTAACACATTTTATCTGAGCACATTTCTCTCACTTGGGGATAGACAGCAAATTTGAAGGATTTTTGGACTTGCTTCAGTTCCTCTTTTCCTCCCACCTGCTTCTTAAACTGAAATCAATGTTCCAGTCTTTTCAGCCTCTCTGTAGATTACCTCAACCAGAGGAGAGTTTACTATATCAGGAGTCACCAGACTCGCATTTTGGTCTTGCAGCAGCAGCTACGGGATACTCCATTACTAACTCGACCTCCCTCAGGATGGATAATCCCGAGTAAACCCCCTAGATTCTGTGATTAATGATAAGGTCTAGTGGTTGTGACCCTTGTTCCCTCACTGTGACGCCTTGTGTTGATTCCAGGGAGCTTTGAAAGGCTTTTCATGGTGGGAACCTGTACAATTATACACAAAAAAAACCCACTGGCAAACAGACAGGGTGTGTGTTAGCACGGGGATTAGTGGGGAAAACATAGAGCAAGCAAGAGCAATAGTCTGACAGATTTTTGTTGCCTTTGAAATTCATTGAATCATTGTGTTAAAATTCAAAACTCTGGTTGAAATAATACACGTACCATTAAACAATTGACATTCCATTTAACATCAGTTTCGTTCCTCACGATTCAGCACCAGGTTTCAGTTTTTAACTGTGCATTGTCTTTGCACTCAGAGGCCAGATTTTCTGAGTTCCCATTGGGGATAAAAACATCAAGAGGAGCATTTGAATGGGAATTTCTACTAGGAATGTTGAAGCTCCTTCAGTAGAGCAGAGCTTTGTATCCAATGTAGCTGCCACACTCATAGCATAAAGTAAAAGTTACAAGTATTAGCCATTCATTAGCATTCCCGATGGTTTGTATGTAAAATGATGGCCTTATTTGAGGACATATTGAACACACAAAAACATATTAGCTTGTTCTGCTCCCATGTGCTGTAAAAGAAGTAAAAGTAAATCTCACAGTTTTCTGATCTTCAATGAGAACAGTTTTTGCTGTGATGTCATCTTTGCTCCGACTTCTGAGAGAAATCAAAAAACGAATCCGACCTGGAATTGTCAAAGTGTGGAACCTCTTAGGGATGACTCTCTTTTGTTGGTGTTCTTTATCCTTTTATGTTTTGACAGTGGAATAGTTTAATGCAAAAACTAACATTTAGTCTTCTATAGTTTCAAGTCTTTTGTGTATCACACAATTAGAAACTTTTGTTTTGTTTCATGCAGTTGTAGGTCCAGCTACCATAGGCGACTTTGCCCAAATCATGTTAAAGCTTCCACAAAGATGACTGAACATATTACATGCAACACCATTTTACATTTCTATTGACACTAGAAAAAAAAAAAAAAAGAAGAAGAAAATTGTAGAAATTAGGTACATTTGAAAGAACTTTTTGGGTCCCGGCTTTTTTAAATACCCTTTAATTTGACTCAAATTAAACTTTGTGTATCGTTTTCTCTTGGTGAAAGAGTGAACTGAAATAAAAAAAACAAAACATTTGGTGTCAAAAGTTTGAGAACCACTAGCTGAGAGTAAGGTCCGACATTGATGGTTGCTTGCTATAAGTACCACTCCACAGTCAAAATCAAACGTGTTGTGCTATTGATGACAACAAGTAAGCAGACATTAATCATGTGGATCATGTTGTGGTTGAAAACTTCAAACTGATTTTTGTCTGTAATGTTTATTCCTTGTCAATACGGACAAATATTTTTTTTTTTAATAAACTCGATTTGCTGTTTTTAGCCTCTCCTTCATCTGCAAACTGTGTGTTTAAGTGAGAAAATATTAGCAAAATAAAAATATTTCAATGTTGACAAAGAATTCAAGCAATGATGACTAAGAAATTACATCAACTTGACTGCAAAGCACATTAAAACATAATCCATTTTTTTTTTTTTACCAGGTTTTCTCAACAGTAGATTGTTTGGCAGAAATAAATCGAACCCAGTTACAAATGCCGCAAGCACATTCCTTTTTTCAAGGTTTTACTGTCAGACTTGGTGAAAGCAGTGAGTCAAAGGCCAGTGGTCCGGTAAGGCTCCTCAGTGGATAAAGCACAAGGTCACGGTGGCCTCCAGCTGTTATGGTGCGCAGCTATGGGAATGTGCGGCAAGACGTAGCTGAGAACCCACGTATTCAAAAAGTAGAAACAATTTATCTTTCGACATAAAATTAAGCCTGTAACTGTAAAAAGAGAATAAGCACTATTAGACTTGACAATATTTTACTCTTTAAGTACATTTCTAATTGAGGATGCAGATCTAAAATTTATGCCAGATGCTAGTTACAAGTAATCCAAATGTTGCTTTATGAGATGTTTATGATACTTGGTAGCAAACCACTTTACACTTTAGGGTCATTGTTTTGCTTATTCTTACAATATCCCTGCACATTTTTCCTTTCATCCTTCCATTATTGCATATAAAATTTGCCAGAACCAAATTTACAGCCCAGGACTAAAACAGTCTGAGCTCCAGACTTGACAGTGAGTATAGGGTTGATGTGCAAACTTTAAACGAGGCTCAGTGTGTTTTCAGCTCGGAGTCTTGTGCAGTGAGAAAATGTTGAGACCATGGAGGTTTGGTGCATTACTTACTAAGATCTGTACTTGCTAATTCCAAGTCTTTCTAAAACTCTCTTTGACTTGTTCCTCAATCTGAGAAAACTCTTCTGCTAATTCCTGGATTATTCGGTCAGACATCTTTAGAGGAACTCCTGGTCATAGATGAAATACTTCTTAGACTACTCTCTTTAGTGAATAAAAAACAACTTTTCATGACCACCACAGATTGAAATAATAAGAAGGATAACTTCCTAAAAACTGACAGATGTTTTTTTTTTTAATTTTACTTCTTTTTGTCATGTTTTTACTTTACATTATTACACGTAGCTTAATTGTCAACTTACTTGTTTTGATTTTTTTATTGGTGTGGTTTAACTTTCATAATATTGGCATATGGTGTGGATTTTATACCAATAGTCCTGTCACTGAGAAAAAGAGCAACAGGTTTAATGCTTATTTTCCCTACTGTATCATGTCTTTCAGTGATTAGCAATCAAGCAAGTGATATCTGAATCAGATAAATGATGCTGGTTGCCGGTTTGACGTCACCTATTCATGGCATTGTGAAATTTTAAATGTTGCAATAAAAAACATGCGTTTAAAAGTTAGATTTTAAAATATTTAGTTTGGAAAGACCCAAATGCACTGAGGCGTTAAAATGTTCACCCAAGTCTCTTTAGTTTACACCAAAGTCTGGCATATTCTAATAAAGCCTCTGTCATTTCAATGCCTGTTTGCTCTGAAATGGAGAAACGTTAACATGCTACTTGTTTCAAGTGTCATCATTTCACTTTTGAGCAGCTAATCTGCTAAATGTGTTGAGTTTGCTGCATAGTTGGACCAGGAAGCGGTGGCGCACTGAATCTGTTTCAAACACACTGGGGATTAACACACAGACAGCACCTGATGGGCTTAGCAATCAGCTCCTGTCCTCGCATCCAGAACCACATGATACGTTCATCACGAGAAGACAAAAGCACTGCAGGGCTGATCTTTAGCTCCGAACCAGTCAGTATACAGCTGTCTTACACTTTACAAAGTTAGACAAATCTTTTACATGCTTCTTTACACTCTGTCTTAAAATCCTCTCGGATAAATCCCAGCAGTCCAATCAGACACCTATTCCCACAGAGGAGCAGCAAGTTAATGACCCTGTTTCTCATCTGGACTCATTCCTGTTTTTTTTCTCCGGTGTTGAGTATGAATGCTTAATCTCCAGGGGAAGCTGTCAGCGGCATGATGAATGGTGCCGGTAGTCTGGCTCTCAAAACCTGCATTAATTTTTAAGCACAATTACTTGAACAAATTTTTTTTTAATTCAGCAATGGAAGATGACTGTTGTGGTGCACATAAATCCTGGCGACTCATGCAGGGGATAGCAGAAAAGGAATTGTTGAAATGTGGAAATTAAATTGGAATGAGAGCGATGGACATAAGTTTTTTTTTTTGTTTTTTTTTTGTCATGTTTTGCCCGAAATTCCAAGCTACAGACAGAGCTGCGGCAGCGCTGCAATCCTGCACAACTGTGAGCTGTGGTTTGCAGTTAGTGTACTATTTATGGACTGTCTCATGTCCTTTGATCAGAGAATTAACAAGGCTCTCGAAAGGAACAATTATCGGGTCCCGCAGTTCATTTAAAGGACTGCCTTCCGCAAAGTTTGCTTGGTTCTGTGCTAAACAGTGAGGTTGTAAGTATTTCACTGTCTGCTGTGGAGAATCCACTGAAAGAGACTGAGGGGAGAGATAAAGAAAGCCAAGGAGGCTATGATAGAGCAGCAATGGGTGAATAATTAATTAGGTTGTGTAATTGTACAAAGCTGAGATGCACATAACAAGCCTGTAAATATAGATCCTCCAAGCAGGGAGAGAGAACGAGAGAGAAGAGAAAATCATTTCAACATTCAAGGCTGTCAAATGGCCTTGATTTTGAGGAGACCTTCCTTTTATCCCCAAGAAAATAATGTTGGGCAGCCAAAGACCTAGAAGTTTTGACACCATGTTTTAAGAGCACAGAGGCTCTTCCGGAAGAGCCCTGGAATCAAACATGCTTCCTGCTGAAAGTCACAAAGGAGCCACAAGGCTAAACCCAGGGAATCTTCTGGGGGAGCATATCAACGGAGAAGACGTACTTTTTATCTTGCTGCAGTCAGAGTCGGGGAACAATGAGTCATCTCTGAGCTTTAGCGTTGTTTGCTCTCTTTGATTTCATTTATCAAGCTGACAATGTACAAAAAGAGCCATTAAGAACATCTAGCTCTGCTTAATATATTCCATGTTGTTATAAAAAATGAGTTTTACAAACATTTGCAAAAATGGGGAGTTTCCCTTCTGGGACAAAACAAACAAATTATAAAATTTCACAAAACTGATACAACAGTAATTACACAATGTGTTCATTTTTTTTACTCCAAACACTAAACGAATTAAACTTGAATTAATTCAAGTTTAATTCGTTAAATCCACATTCTCTGTCAAATCCACATTCCTAAGTTTGCATACACTTATTCAAATTTAAATTCAGAAATACTTTACTGATGCCAGAGGAAAATTAAATAATAATTATTGGCATGATTAACATTAACAACTAGAAAAAACTTGTACCGATACTAAAGCTAATAACTGGACACATTGGGTGACCAAATATTGTTCAGTTTAAAATCCACAGCAAACCTAAACTTTTTGTTACTGTTTTCTTTTAATTAAAGAAACAGTTGTTGTATCATTATCCCATTATGGAAAAAAACAGCTTCCATTTAAAAATTCGAATTTATCAATGTCCATGTATATAAAAAAAAGTCTGACTGGAGCTCTGAATTGCTGTCTACATTGTTTGTACAAGGAATGTATAAGATTTTCCTGATGCATAACCATTTGTGCTACTTCTAGTCTCTTGTGTGCTTGTGCAAAAGCAAGTTTTCTTTATGATCCTCGCCTCAGTTAGTAATATTTTTTGGCCAAGAAGCCTTGCAGCAGCAAGAGGAATAAGATCAGAGTCCGTTCTGGCCTGACTTTCCTCAGTGGCTCAAGAGTCCTGCACAGGGTTTTGTTTGGGCTCTGATGGTTCCACACAATGCTTTTCAAAAGTTGTTCACGGCATCTTTAAACAAATATGAAAAAATCAACAAAGGAATTATTTTCATTCATATGCTTTTGTGTCTTACTGGGAGTAGTGGTGAAAACAACGCTGGACCTTTTTTGAGTTTATCAAATTATGGCATAATAGCACCAGAATTTCATCATATAAATTTGTCAACTAAATATATATTTATTGCCCACACAGTTTTAATTCTACCAATATTTCTATTTTTTTTAGTTCTAATTGAGCACAATAATATGTCACTCTGGTATTGTGATTTTTTAAAAATAACCCTGCTATAATGAGCTAATGTTCAGCTGAGTGACTGAGCGTTCTGTGCCAGCATAGTGCCTGCAGCTGCACGGCCACAAAACAGACATGTGTCAATTCAAAACAGTCAGGAGTGATGTTTTTACTTCCCAAAACACCACTGTGTTTTTTGTGACTAAAATCATAAATTGCCTGTACTTGTATAACAGTTTATCAAGTCCCGAGGACTCCAAAGTGCTATACTCTATATTTAGACATTTGTCCATTCACGCACAAATTCGGATTCTGATGGTGGTTAGCTACACTGAAATGTAAGAAATCTTATTAAAGCTTATTGGCTAACCGATTGCCCATCATTACATATCATTTGAAACTTTCAATATCTTTGGATCATTGCCATTGGTTCAAATCTGAACAGTCAGAGTGCTGATGCTTCTCTTTCTTCAAAGGGCCTCTGCACCAGAGCAGAAACCTCCGAGGGACATCAGCAAAAAGGACCTGATGCGAAGTTTTCAACACATTCACTATCGACTTTAAACATTTGATGAACTGGTAACTTGTTCTTACCAAGGTTTTGGTCCGTTTGAACTCAGTTTCATGATATAGTTACCAAGCCAGTGAAACAAAAACTTTAAAACAGAACAACAGAATTGACCTGGAGGGGGGATCAAATCTACCTCTCTAATGGTTTATTGGATGCGTTTGCCAAGAATCACAGAATACCACTTGGAGCAGAAAAAAAAAAAAAAAAACTGATTTAATAAATTGTGCTGGCAGTTCAATAGGCAATGATGCAAAGCTTACAATCCAATACCCTTTGATTCACAGCTTTTGCTCCAGTGTTTAACTCTCAGTTTGTCTCCTCTTGGCAGAAACATAATGTGTTTTTTCAGCCACATTGCAGCTGCCCGGCATGCACATTTTACAAGAAGGGTAAAAATATATATATTTAAAAAAAAAAAAAAATCTTTAGTCTAGGGATTAAATCCATGTCATCAGACTGAGGGCTGAGCAGATACCCTTTTGAAGCTGGATATAGCCCACTAAGAGGAGATGAATGGTAAAAAGAGGAGATTTCACTCTTGGCAGATAGCAGAAAGCTGGTGTCACCTCTCAAGTTCTTTAGAAATGATCTGGCTATGACATAGAAATGGTGGTGTAAGAGGGGCAATGTCCTTAAAAAGAAACTGGTTTTATGCCTGAGACTCTTTATGAAGGCACAGGAGTGACAACAAGGCTTTCAGACACATTTGTACTCCGCTCTGCCCTGCATGAACTCTTTCAGCTGCATTGTTAGAGGGCAGCAATTGTACTCAACACTGCATTACAAAATAATTCAATCCATGAGAAAATCAAGGCCAACAAAGCCTTAGCATAAGAAAAGTACTGTAGAAAGCAACCCAGCTCAAGTAAAGCTATAAAAATACACTTTAAGATTATTTCCATTAATTTTTAACTTGGTTTATCTTAGAGCGCCTTATAGTTAGGTTTAGAGTGGGGAACTGGCTTAGCTTAACAAATACTTTAACATTTTAAAAATACAGCTAAGACTCAGTTTTGTTTAATGTGGTTGTTTCATTCAAATAGGGAGGAGAAAATCATTCTTCCAACAAAACACAATCCTGCCTCCCACAGTTTGACTACGTACCCATGTTCCACAGAGATCAATCCATCAATTGTCGGTGCAGCTATGTTTTACAATTACAGTCGACTGATTTACTGATAGACTTTTTGCGGATGTCAAATTTTTGGTGTAAGTTCATAGCAAGTAGTGGGTTTCTTGCATGCCACACTAATGTCTAGATTTGCAAAATATACATATTTTGGTTTAAATTCACCTGTAACAATAAGCCAACAAGTTAAATTTATGTAAAAGGGGGCAGTTTTATGACAAAGAGTCAAACACTTTTTGCATTGTAGATGAACAAAGACACAGACGGGTCCACATTTATTCATTGCCCTTAGCTTGGTTTTTGACTGGATGCAATCTATAGATTTATATGTAATTTATTTCAGTAATGTCAAGAAAAGCTTTGCACTGATTCTTAAGAATGTGAATAATATCCAATATTAACTTTTTGTTAAATTACAAAAAAATAAAAAAATAAAATAGAAATTAAACACTGTCTCGTTTCCGCCTTACATTTGTAATCCATATCTCTTAGTTCAATACAACTTAAAATTTAAATCCACCAGAGGTATAAATAATTTGAGTTTCACTCCAGCTGCTTTATATTCATAACCAACGCTGATTAACATGCTAGCAACACACTCACTAGATAGTTGAACCACATGTTTAAGGCTCTTATTGTGAAGGTTTGAAGTAGATCCTTGTGTCATTTGGTGAGGCATACTTTGCCTCTTTGACTGTCTTAATGGGGCATTAGTCTCGCCTCTCCAGGCGCAACCCACAGTTTCAGCTCATTTGTTGCATTGATCCAGCTGATAAAACGCAAACACTTCTCAGTCTGTTTCAGGCAAAGAACATTTTTATACTTATTTTAGTTTTGCCGAATGTAAGCACACCATTCATTAAATGCCACTAGTCAAGTTACTCTGGCAAGCTGGTAAACACAGAAAGCAGGTAATTCTGCGAAGAGCAAATGTCTGGCTAAAAGTCAACTGATTTTGCATTGGCTGGAGGGAGAGAGAGAGAGTAGAGGTGACCAGTAGAGGCTAAAAATCATTGTTAGTGGTGTTTGAATGCCTCAAGGAGTTCTACGTTTCTCTTGAGCAAGCGAAGCTCCTGAAGTTTGAGTTTTGACTGGTCTCGAAAAAAATCTAGACCGGTTTATCACATGTTGTACAAGACAGAGTAAAAATACGGACTCAAGACCAATACCCATCTCAAGAAAAACGACGCTGCTGAGAAACGACTACCAATAAGTGAAGTGCTGAAGAATAAGGGTATTACAGTGGGGTGCAGGATGGATGATGGTTTCTCATGTGGTTTACACCAGATTGTGATCCCAAGATTTGACTGTTAGAAGTAAAATTGAAACTCATCAAAGCAGGCAATGGTTTCCAGTTTGTTATTATCTAATTGCGGTGAGCCATGTGCAAAATGGAGTTTCAATTTGTTGTTTTTGCTGACAGGAGAGGCACTGAGTATGGTCTTCTTCTGCTGGGGCTCTTCTACTTCAAGGTTCAATGTGTGTTTACAAATAGGTTTTAATTTTAACTCCTAATGCATTTCCGTAATCTCGAGCCAATCTTATTAGTCTCAAGGAGTATTTCCTTTTTTTTGGACTATTTAAACTAAATTATCTTCATCTTCTCTAGCTGCCTACATGCTTGAAAGGCCATGGGCTAAACACAATTTGAGGGAAATTCTCTTCCAATGTAATTACTTATTTTATCAAGGGGAATACTTGTATTTTCCGGACATCTCCCAGCATAGGTCCATTGTTTCACACACATGAAATAAATCACTCTGCAGAAGCCATTGTTTCAGGCCATAACATACACTTTGTGCCATTTTCTGAGCCAAATGTAATTGGTGTGGAAATGACACCCACTTGGTACAAGCTGCACTGTATCAGTAGCGTTTGGTGGCCATTCTATGCTCCCTGAATGAATCACCTATCAGGAAATGATGAATTGCTTTTCCTGTCCAAAATAACACCATGGGAAAAAAAGAACTTCCAGTGTTGAAGAGGAAAATTCGGGTACATGTTTAAATCCCTGCATCACATACACTTTATTAGGAAAGAAGTCATGTACATCATTCTGTCATCTAACACCATAGATCTGATTTCCAGCTCCTTTCAAACTGCTGCAACATGAAATCGTTGCTGCCCTGATTTTTTTGATATATAGTAAATGTTTATTTTTAATCAGCACATTAGAAGCGAAAGCAATTATACATCACTTTATTACGCACTGATTCTCCAGGAAGGATTTTAGAGCACGTCACCCTTATTCTCCTTTTTTCCTCTACAAAAGTACACTTCACTCACGTTTCTACATCCGTATGCATAGCAATGCACAGCAGCAGCGATTTGTGTTGTTCTTATGTTAAAAATTCCACTTTATCCATTCAAGCGTGCCTCAACACTGAAACCCTCTTTTGACAGGGTGGCAGCAACCAGAAGGATGCAGTATTCATAGCTTCTGTCTCTAAGAGAGCAGATAAGCTAGAGCTATACTTAGAAGCTCAATTTGTGATGTGAAATATGCGATTCCAACAGATTTGTCTTTGCCCCCATCCCTATTGTTACCACAGAGGGAGGTGCACTTGGCGAATTTGCTTTTTGTGACAAAACCATCTCCTCTGTTCAAGCTGAAATGTGCTCCGCTCTCATTCAGCCATTACTTGACTATTAGGGTGTCATTCTTGGAGAGTGATTTATTGGATTCAGAGAGGGCTTTCCATGGCAGCTGCCACACAGCCCTCCTTCATTTGTTAACTGTTGAGTGGATATATTTTCATTTGTGTCATTAGGTTAAATACGTATCCTATTTAATTTTGCTGGAATGTGAAGTGAATGACGCACGTAGCTCTTACAGTGGGAATACGAGTTTTGAAACTCCCATTCAGAATACTAGAGTACTACAGGGTAATAGTAATTGCTTTATATATCTATATGTTCACTCAGCTGGTTTTGAGACTCGGACCAATCAAGAGTAAAATAGCCAAAGTACATACTGTTTTTAAACATGAGTTTAAGCTTCTAAGTGGTTTTGCTCTATGTATGAACAAAATAAGTAATTTTAATGTGTTTCTTTCTAAAGTTGTGTTCAAACTTGACTCAAAGTTTGGTGGAGGGTGTGTGTGCCTCCGGATTAGATATCCTAGCACTCGTCCATTCACTTCACCTGGCTGAAAGAGCTTAGGGTGGGGTGAGCTTGGTAATGCACGTTTCTGTTGAATGTGTGAAATGGAATCACACAAACATGGGGAACTCAAATGGATCTGTAGTGTCTATTATCAAACTCACATTTTCAGCCTTTAGCATCACTGTAGTTAAAGATAGTCAAATATTGTCACAATGTAACTGATTATATATTTTTTTGCTCAATACTCAGCTGTCCAAAAAGCTTGCTGCAGCTTTGAGAATGATATCATTTTATCGATGCCCATATTCCAGCAGCTCAAGCACAAGTAAGTCACACAAAAAAGCATAAATCAAAAGGCTTTAATCAGTTGCCTGTTTTTCATTTCGTCCAAATGCAGATTAGTGGAACCTGGAGGCTAAAGCTAAAGGTTTGAGAGGAGATCGGATCAATTTGGACTTCTGCTGTCTTAAAACTACTTAAATCCCAAGTTTCTGTGAACATTTTCTTTTTCTTTTCTTTTTTTTTTTTTGTTTTTTTTTTTGCTTATTTCATTGATTTATTTTTATACCAGATTTGTACTTTCTCTGACTGGAAATGCTGTACCTCTTCTGAGTACCTATTTCCCTCAGGAAGCTCAGTCTACTTTTTTGTGTGAAAATAAATCCATGACTATGTCTGAAGAATTCACAAAGTAGCATTCACATAAATTACAAAGTCTATTTGTTTTTTAGAGTATTTTTATTTATTTTTATTTTTTAAGATTGTAGACATTGTCTTTGGCCTTGGTCCTCTCTGAGTTTTAGCTTCAGCCTATTTATCCAAACACTGGATTTATAGTAAAGGAAAACCTCCAAACATCTATCTATGGCAGGTAAGATATCTCCTGTTTGAAGGTTTTAATAAAATCTCCGTTTAAGAATCCCAAACTATCCCTTTAAGTTATTTTTCCAACAAATTATGAGCAAATCCATTTTATCTTTTGAGGTTGATAACGGCTTCCCTCTGAAAGCCGTTTTTTTTTATAAAGCAGGACACAAACTTACACTGATGCATATTTACATCAGCTTATGTACTTTTAGCAATATTTGCACTCAACCTTCCATGAAGGTTACTTTGTGTTCGGTTTAAATTCTCCTCTACCAGTGTATATTTTGACATTAGCCAGTACAGAAGATTAGCTATTACATATAATTATTCTCAGATTTGTGATCTTCTGATTTCATGATAAAATGAAATACCAAGAAAACCTCCACAATAGTCTAGAGGGAATTCTTGTTTAATTTTATACTTTCACCTTCTTCCTCGGAGGACATATTTGGACTATATACGGACTGCACCAGTCCTGACATATAAGACAAAGTAATATTGTTAATTGGGACACAATTGACAATATTATATCTGTGTACAATATTGTATTGTACACAAATACAACATAATAGAGAACATGTTATTTGCAAAAGTCTACAGCCTAGTTTTCAGTAATAAAAAAAAAAAGAAAAAAAAAATGCTGCAGCTGAACCTGCATTCTGTCCACTTCCTGTGTCTGTCTCATTTGGCACATTTAGGACAGTCTGATTACAGCGTTTGCTGTGCTTGGCTGTCTACCAGCAAAGCTCAAATGGTTCTTTTTGTGTGCTGATGTTGTAAACTGTAGTACAACATGAAAAATTAGTAGAGGCAAAGTGGGACACACACAAAGGCTCAGCTAGCATATTTTCTTGTTTAATGCTTTGGTGCTTCTTGTGCACACGTCTCTTATCTCTCTTGGTAAAAAAAAAAAAAAACAAAAACAAAAAAACGGGCTTGAATTAGAACAAAAGGAAGCACAAAGACAAACATCACGTCATTATTCTCTTTTTACGAGCCTTCCACCAATAATTGCACATGTGCTCGTTGAATGTCGAAGGCTTTGGCCATGAATAATTCATATTTTTACATATATGCAGGAATTAAAATTGCATGCATTTTGCATCTTGTAACCAACAATCTGCTCCAATGATATTAAACTTTGTATCTGGCTAACTCTTTAGAAGTGGGGAATAACCTTTGAGGTTTGCTTGTTGCAACACATTTTATAGAATTTGCATCCATTCATTTAGGACCTCAAAATGTATAATAATGTTTGGGATGCTCCTTCACAACATCAGTAGGATTAGAGATGTACAGTGCTCAGACCCCTTTGAAATTGTATCATTTTTCCACTTTTCAAACACAAACCTTTTTGTATTTCAGGAGGATATCATGTGATTGACAAACAAAAAGTATAACTTAATTGTAAAATGTAAGGAAAAGCATATCTTTTCTAATAAAAAGTAAATAAATATTTTTCTTATTTCCAAATAGAGGTTAGAATAGTGTTGGATTTGTGGTGAGTCCCCTGAGTCAACACTTTATATAACCACATCTTGCATTTACAGCTGAAAGTCTCTAAACCTCTGCGAGTTTTGACTGACAATTTACTCCAGTCCTCCTCTCTTCTAAAATGGCTCAAGCCGAGGTAAATATGAATGGAGAGCATCATCCACTTTCAAGTTTTGCTTCTGATTCACAGAATATAGAGTCAAACTTTCCCTTGGCCATTCAAACCCTAAAATATGCTTTGATCTAAACTCTCCCACTATGCCTTTAATTGTGTCTTTAGGATTTAACTTTTTGTGGAAAGTCAACCTTTGCCACTGGTTCAAGTCTTTAGCAGCAGGTTTCCTTTTTAGATTTATTCTGCACTTGGCTCCGTACAATCTATTTTCAAGTCTGACAAGTTTTCCCACACTATGTTGTTTCCACCACCATGTTTCACAGTGAGAGAACCAAAAAAGTTCAGTACTGATCTCATACCACCAACACACAAAAACAGAACTTCTAAAGGCAATCGTTTTTGAGGGACATAAGAATATGAGAAAATCACACAAAGCATTTTGACATACATTGTGCATAATAAAAATAATGTCGATGCGCTTGTCTATCTATAATATTGAGATTAAGCAGATATGAGATGCTTAAATAGCTGGTATGTCCCATTTTGCAGTTTCAACCTCGGTGGTTTGGTTGTGCCTCCCGTGTCAAAGCCGAGCTGTGACAGACTGTTAATGGAATCTGCTTTTTGCATGAAGAAACTGTTAATTAGTGAATAAGAATCTGATCCAATATGCACAGCTGGTGGATCTGGCTAATAGACAGTGTCCTGGAGAGGCAGTGAACGGTAACATAGAAAAGGGGAGGTGGATGCCTGATCTTTGTTACAGAGTTTGGACGAATACAGATTGCCTGGTTTATAGCTCTGCTATGCATAAAATGAAACTTCCAGCACTCTCCGTTTCGTTCAAGCACACCATGTACCCGTGCATTTTTATTGTAACTCTGTTTTGCTTTTTCACTTCATCATAAATAGGAAGATTTCATGCAGAATTAGTAATACAGTGACTCGGATTATGATCACAACTGCTTTAATTTCCAGTTTCCTCAAAAGTGCATCGCAGAGGCTGGTTAGCTTCACGGTGAGGTAGAGTTACAGAGGCGGCACAGACACCGCGTGAAATGGAAGTGCAATAAAGTACAAAACCGATGACAAACATACGCTTCAAAACATTTTAAAACATTTGAGAAAAATGAGAGTTTGTTGTAAGGCGGAGTTGTCAGTAAAACAATAAAATGTTGATCTAGTTTTACACAGCCCTCCGTCTTACACCTCTGTGAAGTTGCTTTGTCTGTAATATGAAGCTTCGTTTTTATAAGTCTTCATGAGAGCCGTAAATCCACGATAGAGACACGAGGATACTTAGGTGTACGTAAACTGTTTTCTTTCCAAATACAGTATGTGGTGAGTCAATGCTTTCAGCGGATCTGTCATTCTTTGGCATTGAGGAGAGTCTTTTTTCGACAGGTCTTCATTGTGCAGAAACAATAGTCACACTCATCAGTTTGACGTCAGTAATAATTAAGCTCTTGCTCTTTTTGTATTGCAGCAGAGACTCACACACAAAATATTAGTCACATAAAATAATGACACAGAGGAAACTGATCTTTTTTATTTATCTCTCTGAATTAAACCCTGAGACCCTTAAAGTAATACAAAAACACCGTTAAACACCGGCACATTGTGTATTTCTCGCTACTCTTTTTTTCTGTCTTGAGCCATCCCCCCCCCCCCCCACTGCTAATCTTTTGCAGAAATTGTGCTTATTTATAACTAATCTGCAAAAGCGAATGTGTTAGAAATGAAACATAATGGTGGCTGGATTACATTTTCTGTCGGTATGAAGAGGAAATACACATACTGAAAATGGGAACTGGCACACATTCACCTAATGCAAAATATATCAGAAAATAATTCTTTGTTGCTTCAGAGAATTACTCATGATAGTGTGTCCTATCACCGATGGGCATTAATTAGGATGTGGGAGAGATAATCACCAAAAAACATCTGGACCAGCTGCAAAACGTTCACAAGGGCTGGTTTGAGATTCTTACGTGATAACTCAGTAAATATAGCTAGTATTATGGTGTTTAGATGTTAGCTAGATATGATTTATTTTTAATTAAATCTAAAAAGCCACAGATATACCGAGAGCTGCTAATCAACAAATTATATCAAAAGAAATTATTTTCCATCCATTATCTATACTCGCTGATCCTTGCCAGGCAGAGGGTGCTGGTGCTTGTCTCCAGCGGTCACTAGTCCATCTCAGGGCGACAGACACACACAGGACAAGCAACCATGCACCCACACACACACACACACACACACACACACACACGCACACACACACACACACACACACACACACAAACTCATACCTACGGACAGTAGACAATGTAGATAGACCAAACAGTCATGTTTTTGGACTATGACAGAGTCCATGCATGCAGAATGACCACAGGGTGGGATCTGAACCTACGCTTCCTTGCTGCAAACAGCTGCTCCACTGTGCAGATTAAAGATTATTATAATACTAATAATTTTGATTTGATACATAAATAACAAACACCCTCCAACATTTAGCAGTGGTTTTCATGTGCAAATTTGTCAAAAATATATGTTTAAGTTGTGTTTTGCATTGATCAGTCAGGCATTACATTATGACCGCTGACAGATGCAATCACTGTTATTTCTTCATCATCTCTGCACCTTTTGGTGAGCAGGATGTGGTAGACTGCAGGTGCACCGTTTTACTTTTAGGCTAATGCTTTAGAAGAAAGAAAGCAAGAAATTTGAGTGAGTTGAGATGAGCAAAATGTTAATGACCAGACAAGTGAGTCAGAGAATCTTCAATACATCATCTACATATGGATAGTTGTAAATCCCTTATAAGATGTTTTCCAGTTTTCCATGTTTTGACAAGTCAAGGGTGTTTTGCCAGCAAAAAGGAGACCAGTACATCATTAGACCTTATCAGTGGCTAAGCTGAAGGTGAGGTGATCTGTTGAGGTAGTCAGCCAACAGTTGGCTCCTGTGGAGGAGGCGTCAATAAGCCTCTTTCTGCCACCTGGCAGGCAGTGTGCAGCAGCAGATGAATTACTCTGTGCTCCATAAAGCAACTGAAAACTACATTCTGACATCGGTAACAGGTCCATGACTGTTAGGCACACTTAATTGAAACTACAGATTTACTTTGATCATAAGCTGTGCATCTTAGCCAGGGGCGTCATTGTTTATTTATTAGTAAACCTTTCCCTAAGGCACTGTTCTTTAAAGGCTTACATGGACTTGAAACAAGATGTATTGCACTGAAGGTATTTTTTTTAGCTGTTCAACATCAGAGACTAGTACATTAAGTGAACATGTTTGTTGCCGGTGAGGTGTGTAAGAAGCAGCTCTAGGAGACAGGATTGTTTTTCTCAGAATCTCCACAGCTTAAAAAAATCGCTTCCTTGCCATAAACATCATGCAGAAAAGAACTAAACGCCAAAGCTCTGACTGGAAAAAAAACAAACAAAAGCCTGCTTACATCCGACCAGAGCACAGGCATGTGGGCATTGAAACGCTCCATCAACCGAGGACTTTATCTCATTCTCCTCTGTGATCATATTGGCCTTTAGGGCCTAAGTATCTCCTCTGCTGAAGCATAGCGGCCAAAACAGCAGCTTCCCAACGGATTAGGACGTCACTGTCAGACAAAAGCCCTGCTCCGCTCTGATGGGCTTATTAGTGGAATGCATGTCATTGCAGGGCTTTGCAGTGATGGCACGAACTGAATCTGACTTTGTGTGTCTCGCTGCATTTCTTTGCAGATTGAATAATACATGCCATCATCACATAATGAGGCTCAGGAACAAATTCAGCATATTTACGACAAAGTTATTTATTATTAACTGTGCTCAAGTGTAAGAGGATAATCTAGCAATCGTGTGGCGATTGCTAGATTTTCAGCTATAATATCAAATTTATGGGGACAAAGTAAACTCAGATATTTGAGGCATTTTCATTTCTTTGGTTACATTTCAAATAACATGATTCAGGAAGTGCAAGAACGGGATTTTATGCTTGCTTCATAGTCTATGATGTCGTTTTTTGTTTTTCAAACTGAGTGACGTGCAGCCCGTGCAATGGTAAAGCAGCACTTGGTTTGAAATTTAAAACAAACAAAATTCTTTTTATAGAAAGGCAGCTCTTGTTTCTTGGCTGTGTTTTCACAGAAACAGTCTGGCATTGTGGGAGTTTGGTTGTCACTTTGGCTCAGTGGTTGTTGGCCGACTTGAAGCTGTCAAATGATTCAGAATAAACACTTCCTTCTTGGTGATCTTTGAATATTTGGCAGGAAATGTAACAGTGCGCAATTTTCTTTAGATCGCTAACATTTATTTTACCATGAGAAGCTTCTTCTTTTTGTTGGTGCTTCATTCAAATGACAAACTCTTAAAAAATAATGAGAAAAAAAAATGTTTCAATCGATGATTTTAGAAAAACAGAGGCTTTGGAAGAGAGGTCTCAGCACTCACTGACATTAAGAGAGGAGGTTTTATTAGCATCCACTTCAAAAAAATATTTATATGAATAAGAATCATTAATACCTTGCTTCCCCTACAGTTTACTTCAAACAAGTTATTTAAATTATATAGACACAAAGCCTTATTTAGTCGTCAGGGAACTCTATTCTGGAGTAGGGGTATAACGCTGTCATCCGCCTGTGTGGTAGTGCTCACAGCAGCAGGGGACTGAGCGAAGAGGAAACTGGAGCACCTCCTCACAGTAAGGGGAGCCAGTACAGTATCTGTGCTGATTTCGCTATTCCCCCATTTCCCCTTTTCTCCCCCCGTCCCTCCAACTCTCCACTCTCTGCAGACAGCTGATGTTTATCTGCTCTGCCCATCTGGGCCTTGTGACTGAACATCTGGTAAAGCTGCCACTCTGTATGCAGTGTTCTGCGACTAATGACAGTAAAGGGGCAACTCTGTCCACCCCTTCAAAATAGTCAGAGAGGCCGAAAGGACTTCATCCTAAGTTGTCAATGCTTGTTATGTGGGACTACTTCCACACTTCCAGAATACAGTTCCTTCAGATGCATTGTCTATGGCTATTGATTAGGTTCCTTGAATGCATTTTGCAAACACTCATATCCCTGTATAAAATACTGCACAAAAACAAGGATATGCTCAAGTATCTCCTTTCTAATACTGCAGTTTTTGTAGTATTATCTTCAGCCCAGCCATGTTTCCATGGATTTTTTGAGCAAAACAAAAAAACAAAAAAACAATTGATAAGGTCATCACGACTCAGAGACGCCATATACAGTGGACAAAGGCACATTTGGGAAATTGGACAAAATAATGTGTCCAGTTTCTGTAAATGTTACAGCAATTGCCTAATAAAGTTGTGTGATCTTATGCTATATGTAAAAGCACTGTCTTCACTATTGAAGATTTATTCACCTTAGACTACCAAATGCTTAAAGTTGCTCCCATTGATGGTAGGCCGACCAGATTAATTAATCAGATTAATTCAGCGTATAGTTCATTACACCACTTAGACTTTGTATAGAAAATTGAACTTTGAGCCCGATTACCCACCGTAAACACTCTCTTTAAATATATTTTAGAAAAGACGCATTCTCTCACTGCATGTTAAACCGCTGCCGCGAGACACCACGACTATTTTTTTTTCACTTCTTTAGTATCAATTAATAAAAAGCTTTATATAACCACCAATATCGTGCAGTTGAACCGTCTTGGAATGCTGAGGCTCCACCGTTACTTGTCGACATGCACTCAACACACCAGTACACCCATTGCTTGTTAGCACAAATAGCGAATCAGTCAAAAACACTGCAGCATTTCAAAAGCATTTCGTGAATGCAGAGGACTTGAAGTTCAAACAAAGCATCAAAACGGGGAAGAAAAAGGGATTTCAGTCATTTTGAATGTGGCAAGGTTGTTGGTGCCAGATGGGCTGGTTTGATTGCTTCAGAGAATGTTGACACTTGGATTTTCACACTATCTCTTAGGTTTACAAGAGAATATAATGTAATTGACATTATTGTGTGAATTTTTTTTTAAAAAATGCCTTGTTGATGCAGAAAGTTAGATGAGAATGAGCAGAGTGATTTAACAGCAACAGTATCTCTGATAATAACAAAAGTAATTGGAATACCATCTATGTGTCAAGCCTAGAACAGGTTGAGCTAGAGTAGTAGAAAAATACTCCATGAATTACTAGTGTTACTAAGAATAGAAAAACAAAAGAGAATAATTTTTCACAAGATTACCAAAACTGGTTCAATGCATCCTGATGTGAGATGCAATGTGCAGATGTTACGGGTAGAATCTGCTGTAAACGGCATGAACAGATGAATGATCAGATTGGAGGTTTCTAGGTTTATTTCATGCCCCTTGTTATCAGTCGAGCATCGTTTTAATACCTCAGTCTACCTGCGTATTGTTGCTGCTCCACCTTCTTATAGATTACACTTGCAGGAAAATAGATGATGTCACACACCTCAAATCGTCCAAGATGGTTTTTGTCAACATGACAATGAGTTTACCATACTTCAGCGTCATCCACACCCACCAGATCTAAAATCAGCACAGCACTGCTCTATCCTCTCAATATGGACGAAACATCTCTGAGGAATGTCTCAGACACTGTTAGATTCATGGAATGAAGACTTGAGATGGTTCGCCCTTGTATTTACAGGGTGCAACTAATAAACTAGCAAGTGGGTGTAGTTCAACATATGCAATGATCGAGGCCTTTTTCATTCTTACTGCACCTATCAAATGCATGCTTCTTTAAATTTTGATTAAAAACCCGAAGTTGCTCCATGATCATTACACTCAGTTTCTCTCATATTTCTCAGTTTACTTTTAGTCTTTTAATTTCCAACATGTGCGCGAATCTCTAGGTGATATGCATATCCTGTCCTTGTCTTCAATGCTTCTGATGGAATGAGATGCTTCGCAGGGACTGCTAGGCTTTCATCCATTATGAATGCTTTGTTTTAGGAGAGTGATTTTGCAGGAGTGATATAAATATCTCCTTTTGGTTGTGAGCAGCAGCTCACGAAAGGATACTTTGTTGAGGAAAAGTCTGTGCCTTTTTTTCTTGAATTCAGTGTCCAAAGTTGAAGAAAGCGCCGCAAATCTTTTTATGCCTCCACTTCAAAGGTCTGGTTGAACAAACACACTCAAGGTTATATATATATAAAAAAAACAAAAAAACTTGCAATTAGGAAGTCCTTACAGCCAGTCAGAGTCTTTCTATCTTTATTAAAATAATTGCCAAATATCACAACTCCAAAGTGATGCGTTTGACAACTGGTGCAATTTAGTGCAACATCCTGAACGAAATTCTGCCCCTTGTGTCCTCTAGTACCGGTCACACCGCAGCAGGGGGATTGCATGTTAGCACACAGAGGTGAAGCCTGGTAGATGTGTGTTTGTGTCAATTAGGAAAGAAATGGATAGACACAGACTTTTCCCCTTTATATCCAGATCCGTCATTGCTTTAGTGCTTTAGATGTACACGTAAACATGCATATTTAAGGTGCTGTTTGCATATTTGAATGTGTATACGCCTTGCAACAGTATTCTCGCACTTCTTACAAACCACAGACATTAATGTATCATTGCAATTTTATGTAATACACGAACTGAAGCAGCACATTGCAAGAGCATTTAGCTGTAAACTATGGGGAGGGACTCCACAGGAAACATGTGACCTCCATTTGTTACAGAAATACAAGGATTGTTGTCTCAATCATTACTATTTGAGAGCTCTGATTTCCAGACTGCTTTTTGTGTCACAGCTTTATACAACTGAAATGTTATTTACACTTCAATTATGTATATTATACTCATATAACATAGATAATGAAAGAAAAAAAAAATATCTGAGTCTGCTATTTAGACTCATATTTTGCAAGTTTCTGAATAACATCAGTTACAAACATAAAAAAATGTTTTTTTAAATAACTTTTTTTACATGCTTTTTCTTTTTCAACATTTTTGGATCTACGGGTGTCCGACAATGTTAATTTCTGAAAGAAACAAAAGATGTACTACAAACACACATTTAGGTTGCTGTAAATGTATTTCTGGGTCACATGACAAGTTTGGATGACATTCTTCCTGTGGATATTCTGCCTGTGCTCTGCAGCTAGACCTCTTTCCATAAATGTGAAGTGTAAATAAAGCCATACATGGTTTTTCAATTAAAAAAAGTCAAGTAAACCTGGGACTTGTACTTAGACCCTGAAGTGAATGTTTTTTGAAACCAACATTTGCTGGTGTAACTTGAACAAGTCTTTCAGGACTCTATCGGTTTGCACATCTAGAGACTTAATTTTTACCAATTTTTACTGGCAAAATAGCTCGAGCTCTCTCAGACAGTAGTGAGAGCATCTTTGAAGAATTTTCCTGATTAAATTTAAGCCTATATTTAGGCAGGATTTTCTTAAACAGAAGAATATATTTTCATCTAAACGGATTGAAGTTTGGGGTTGTGATACAGCAACGTCTAAGGGGTTTGAAAATGCTTGCAAAATATTGTAATTATGAAGAACTTGGGACTCATCACCACAAGTCGTCACAAGTAGAAAATGTACTTGTGTCTAACAGAAGATTATGTACACAGATGAATTAATGTTTTCTAAATTATCAGTGTTATGTGCTTTTAATTTTATGCTGTACTTCATAATCTTTCGGTAAAAGACTCTGGAGACAAATCAGTGTGCAGTTATGACGCTTGTGGATGTGTGCCAAGCAACAAATCATTTACGCTCAAGAAACACAGAAATAATTCAGTGCACTGCATTGAAAGCAGCCAAGGCATGGGTACAATATAGAGCAGAGTTCCTGTGCAGTGCTCTGGGTATTATTTCTGCTTTAAATTAAAAATTCAAAAAAAAAAAAAAAAAAAAAAAGACTCAGGCATTTGCTGCCTCATGCCAGTGCACTGTGTAGTTCTGAATATGATGGCAATTGAAAAAGAGAGCATGACAGAGCAGCTTGTCTCACACCCACTTTGCAAGCAAACACATCTTAACAGAAACAATGTGGATGAGATTCCAGTTTCTCTCTCTCTCTCTTCTACCTATTCCCATAATTTGACTGTGTTTGCTGTTTTCTTCATCGTGTTCCCCCTCTGTCTTTGCAGGAGCCCAAAGTGGACGCCACTGTGACGTCCTATCAGCTTGGCACACCAAGAGGAAAGCCAAACATAATTGTGTGCTCCGGGAAAAAAACCAGAGAAGAGAAGCAAGCTTCCCATCTTTGTTCTTGCCTTATGAGAGCAGTCTCTGCGGACTCCGCTTCAGCACACTCTGCACTGTTTAGTTGCTTGCGTGTATCCTCCACTCTCAGGTGCAAGCACAGACTAAAACACAAAGAGGGAAGAAAAGGAAGTAGATAAACAGAGCGAAGCGACATAATTAGAGCTACTGACTTTGTGTCAGAGCAAGAAACCATGAGGCGAGACTTTTGAAGACAACTGCACCCTGAAAAGCATTGCAGCTAACCTACAGGACATTTTTATGTGTGTGTGGGGTGTATGTGTGAACGCCTCTGTCACTTTCAAAGGAATTGAATTTGTATTTGAATGCAGATTTAGCCTTTCATTATGACTCTACAAGGAGGCTTTGAGACACTGCAGAACGGTTGCCACAGAAAGGTTCTCCGCTGGCTCTTGCTTCTGTGTTGTTGCCGTCTGATCACCTCCGCAGCGAAGCCCAAAATGCCAGGCCACACACACCTCAACTCAATACGCATCGACGGAGACATATCTCTGGGTGGACTTTTCCCTGTCCATGCAAGAGGGAATGACGGCAAAGCCTGCGGAGAGCTAAAGAAGGAGAAAGGGATCCATAGGCTGGAGGCCATGTTGTTTGCCCTGGATCGTATTAATAACGACAACGAGCTGCTGCCTAATATCACTCTGGGGGCCCGCATCCTAGACACGTGCTCTCGGGACACCCATGCTCTGGAACAGTCGCTGACATTTGTCCAGGCATTGATTGAGAAGGACTCGACTGATGTCAAGTGTCTCAGCGGAGGGCCACCCATCATCACTAAGCCCGAGAGAGTGGTTGGAGTGATTGGTGCCTCCGCCAGCTCCGTGTCAATCATGGTAGCCAACATTTTGCGGCTGTTTAAGGTCAGTTTTCTGTCGTTTAAGCCTTTTGCTTTTCCTGCATTTTCTTGTGGTATTTTCAGTGCTGAATTGCTTCACACATCTACATACGTAATTTACAGTGTGTTTTCACAACTTTATGAAAGCCTGGCTTTCATATAGGAATTAGCTGGTAGCTGGAATTAGGCTTTTTTTTTTTTTATCTGATTGGTGACCACCCAGTTAGTGTGTCTATAAAGATCAGCAAGATCTTTTTTTTTTTTTTTAGGAAATCTGAGGAAGTATATTTAAAATTAATCCATAACATGTTTTTGAACAATACTCTTTCAATATATTGATACATTAAAATTATAACGGTATAATTTTTAAAGGTACATCTTTAGTTTAAAAAAAAAACAATATGTTTTAATACGTTTAATGTCAATATGTAGGTTTGAAATTGAATTTTCTGACAAAAAAATAATCTTTCAAGTCGCACTCTAAGCAGATATGCTTCACCCTGTATCTCAGATGTAGCATGTGTTACTACATTATTTGGGAGCTTGTCATTGTCACAGACAGGAGGTGTTTTCGTGGCAAAAATACATTTTTATTAGAAACGGGTGAATTCAATGGATGTCTGAGTGACACATTGTGAAGTAAGAACAATACAGTGAGTACTTTTACTACTAAAATAATTTTAGCAGGAAATATTGGTGAGGAAAAGAAATACCCTGAATCTTTTCATTAAGACAGATCAAAAGGGTGTCAAAAGTCAACACCAACAAAAGTTTACCAGGTAAGAAAATGGGTCCTTTTACACTTTGATGTGTTTTATGTCAATGCAAAATGTCTGCTGATGTCTATAGATGTTTTATTCAACCCTACCACGGTCTTGGTGTGACACGCAGGGGGAGCATGTCACAATGAAGGAGTGAGGTGGGAGTCCTCAAATCATGTGAGAAAAAATCACACTTGTAAAAGCTTCTTGGCATGTTTACTTCTTCTGGGTTTTTAGTTTTGGTTATTTGTTGTCTGTGTTTTTGCCTGATCTAAGGTTTGATTAAATCAGCCTTGTTTCTATTTCAGTTTAGTTAGACTTGTCCTAGTTATTTTGTTCAGATCACCACTATTATTTATTTCTTGTTTATTTATTCTTGCGGTTAGATTTATTTTTGTCTAGCCCCCTTGTTAGTGTTTTCTCCTCCTCCATCTCTCTGTCCCTCAGTTTGCCTTCTGCTCTTCCCTCATACCTGAGTTCAGTTTGTAATTAGTCTGTCCATTGTTCCACCAACCCTGCCACCTAGTATTTAACCTCCTCTTTTATTCATTTCATGCTGGTTCCTTCTGCTTGCCTCATGTTTCCCATTCTGTTTATTCCCTGGCTTCTGGTGTCGTCGTCCCAGTTTTGGAAGTTGAGCTTTGAATTCCTTATTAAAACGTATTTTATCATTTACTTCTGAATTCCAGCTTGCATTTTGGTCCAACTTCTTACCCACAAATCATTACATTTCTGTTTAAATGTGCATCAGGATTTGTATTGCTCTTACATCACCACAGATTCAGCATTAACATGAAGTGACTTTTTAGAGTCAGCCACATGTAAGAAAACTGTGGACAGACTGAGTCTGGGATTTGTGCAAATATTGGGTGTGCCTGTATTTGTTCTTGGAACAGTGCTTTGACAGTTACTGTACTGCAGTTTAACCCTCATTAGAAAAACTTGGATTGATTATATGCAGGAAACTGTGACCCATTGCACTATAATATATGCTATTCTGATGGTACAGTTGGTGAAAAGCCATGCAGATCTGGGTAACAATGCTAGAATCAAAGCAGAAATTACAGATTTCTTGCGCTTTAAATTACAGTTCTTGTCACAATAATCATCATTATAGTGAAATACAGGTAGAATGGGAAAGCTTTTACATTTGTGCATTGGATAGTAATTTGAATTTGGGGTAAAGGGCAATTTTCTGTCTGAGGTCTACCAAATGTGATATTGTTACTGTTTGGCTAATTTTTGATGTGTTTTTTATGCTTGTTGTTTGGCTCCCCCCCTACCCCCCCTACCCCCCCACATTTCTCCATTTTGGTCAATGAATCTAATGCAACTGTGTATAAGCAAACTTAGCAAATGACATAATCAACTTTTTTGATTCATTTTCATCCGAAACATAAAAAAAAACAACCCCCCCACCCCAAAAAAATAAAAAACAAAAACAAAAACAAACAAACTGGTGAACATTGTTTATCCACAATGAATGTCTTTGAGTGCTCAAGATCAGTAAAAAGGATCACTTTTTGGTTGAGAATCTAGTGAAAAAGCCCAAACAAGAGAGAATACTCAAAGCTTCTACAGGTGAGCAACAACAAACAGCACAATGTGTACCATTTGCTCTATTCATGCAAGCTTCTACTTCCCAAAGGGCCCTATAGAGGAAAGACCTGAATCACCTGCTGTGACATTGATTCAATTCTGTTGCCATTCAAGGGCCAACTTACAGCTCAAGAGAGAGCAGGAAGGTGAATTGCTACAGGTGCATTGCAGAAAAGCCCGACTGATATGCCACATGTAGGCGAGAATGAGTTCTGCGCCCTCACATCCTTATTGCTTATTCCGAAATCACAGGATGAACTATTTATGCTTGCCTTTTTTCTAGCAGCATGCTCAAGCTCGTCACGCAATCCCTGCCATCATGGGAATGCACAGTCTAATTATCTTCAACAAGAAGCAAAAAAGAAGTTGGCGGTATATCACACATGGGAACTGTCACTTAGTGCAGAGCTGTGCGAGGAAAAATAGTTCAGTCTGTGATACATGTCAAGTCTTCTCTACATATAATCACACCCCACTGAAAGTTTCTTTTTACTCAGGCATCTAAAAATCTGCCTATAAGACTCTTTGTACAAAAACACTGAAAAGCAACAACGCAGTTGCATCACCAGTGTTCTTTTAAAGGTGGTGACAAGGGGCAAGACTGACCACAAAAATAGCCCCGACACAGATTTCAGAAACTCTAAAACCCTGTGACAAGGTAGACACACAATCTCAGAATACACCTCAGGCCTTTAGAGTTAAATATTCTACATAATGGACAGTATATGGTGGCAAGGCTTTTTAAGCAGGAGGGTTGGGCTAACTTCTCTCCTCCCAAAAATAATCCCCGAATGAAAAACGAAACATATAAACTGCACAAAAATCCAATTCAAACACCAATATATTATACTATTAAAATGGAAAGGCCAAGTTTTATTTAGTGAAGTTTAAAAATGTTAAATCCCTGTATTGCATTTGACAATGGGCAAGAGTAACACGTCAAAATACCATTTAATTCTTGCTGTAAGTTAGCTGAAAGGCTTGATCGGATGTGACAAATAAATCTGAAAATAAGCTGCTAATTCAGACACAGTCTGACAAAAGATTTGACAGAAGCGTCATAAACGTCCATCATCAGAGCTTTAGAGAACACAATTCACTTTACCCACCACCACAGACAAAAAAGGAAGAACTTTTGGTTATAAAAATGGTGATGCTTTGGTTTTATGATACTTACATCATGTTTCTGGTATATTAAATACACACTACAGAGACCATGTAACCCTTAAAAGCCTCTACTCCTCATCTTATATGCTGCACCCGACAGGCAGAACAATTTCCTCTGAATCACACTGATAGGAAAACAAGAAGCCATGGAAATGTGATTTGTATGGACCCCAGGAAGTAGCCCCAAGTGAAAGGAATAACTCAGGGCTTATATTTTAAATAATCTCAACACTTGACTCCACCATCACAAGATGATGTTGGATATTCATGAAAATCTACTTTAAAAGAAATGTTAGAGCCTATTGTTGAATAAAATTCATTCAGTATTCACAGCATGGCTAATGTTGCTATCCATCATCCTGTTTTCCCTGCATTAAATTTGCATTTACTTGACTGCGTTATGTGAAATCTTATTTGGTATAATTACACTAATATTTTGTCAGATCAGGTAAATCTTGCTAAAAGCGAGGATCTAAGACCAATAGATAATTTGCTGATTTTTTTTTTTTCTTCCTTGAAACCCAAACAGTACTGCAAGTGTGTGGCAACGCTTCAGGAAAAAGCATCCATTTGAAAGACTAAATAATTACAAAAATAAGAAACGCCAAGATATTTTGCTATTGTACCATTGTTAAAATGCAAATAAGACAGATCTTATCATGATTTGGTCATTAAGTTGGCCAGGTTTTCATTTTCCCTGCTGATGGAAATGCAGAAACTCCAGGGAGGAAAATTATACTCATTTTCTGGCACTTTTCCAGAGGCATAGGGAGAAATGGAGGTAATCACTGAAAAGGTTGACAAACAGATGATATACAGTCTTGTTTTTTTAAAAAAAATTAATTTCGCCCTGTAGAACAGTAGAGTGTTTAAGCTAGTAGGAAGGATAATAAAGGCGGGGGGGTTCTGTGAAAACTCTGATCTTGTAAGTCAAAATGTTGTCTATGAACCACGTAAACAACATTTTGTTGACTAAAGAGCTGAAAAAGTCCCAACAGAAACTTAATGGGATATATTTCTGTCAATCCCTAATTATAGGTTAAAGATGCTATGTACTTTTATGGCAGCATCGAAACAGAGGTACATCCCAATTCAGAAAGTTAGAAGATTACTTAAATAATTTTTAATGCAGAAATGTCTATCTATTGCTACCTATGTCCATGGAGAGAACATTATATGCTCTCAATCCTTTGTTGTGGCTCTTAATTACCTCACCATTGCAGTGTGGTTTCTAACACTGCCGAGGTGTTAAGGAAACCCAGGTTGCTAATAGCAGTTTCCAGGCTTAACTCCATTGTTGGGTCTGGTGTCTCTCATTGCCTTTTGACAATACTGAATTGGTTTATTATTATTATTTTTTTTTCTTTTTTGTGATTTGGTAAGTTTAGCTCAGTGATAATATAGTAATTAACACCTGGTACTTCATATAGTGTGAGAAGGTGAAAAGTCCTGTATGAAAATGAAATCAGATAAAAAGTTCTCTATTTCCTAATAGAAAGCTGCAGGGATGTAGGGCTTGAAAAAAAAAAAAAAAAGAACCAATAGAAGCAGATAACCTGACTTTCCAAATCATTGGAAACTTCACAGAGGATTGCAAGCGATTTGGATCCCGATCCCTTTTCTAGTTAGCTGAAGAAAATATGCTACTAATATCATAACTGGTTCAGAATTGGCTTAACAAAAGGATTACAACCATTGTAGGTCATGTCTTTCCAATCAAACTTTCTATTACTGAGCAGAGTACAGCACCCCGTTAACAGCCAGCTTCTTTAAAATGGTGACCTTTTGTGACATATCCTCCTGCCAACGACTCCACTAAACAACTCTTTTGGACTTCCTAGGCCAAGACATAAAATTATATTTCTATATTCAAAATCCCCTTTAATTGGTCTTATGTAATGTTTTAATCTTCTGAGCAACTGAATTTTGAGTTTCCATTAGCTGTAAGCCATAATTGTAAAAATGATTGGAAACGGTGGCTCCAAACATATCACTGTATGAAGTGAATCAATAATATCAACTTATGAATTGAATAACCTCGTTTTGTTGTTCTGATTAATTAAGATGCGTCTCTGTGAGCTGGTTAGAAGCTGCTGCTGAATTTATATATATTTCAGCATATGTGTTGTTTCTGTCCTGTTCACTTACCTTATGTATTTTTTTCCATCATGTTTTCATATTTACCTGATTTACCATAACATATCGCCTGCATAATTTTGCCATCTTAACATTTGTAAAAGGTTTTCAGCTCCTTCCTCCTGGGTTTTACCTTATCTTCCACACAGCGTTTGTGTGGCTCAGGGAGAAATGTTTGCTCAGCAGTTCAGAGCAGCCAGGATTCCATCCCCATGGTGTGCCATGAATATTTTACTAGACTATTACGTAATATATGCCAAGGGATTGGGGTTGAAGGCTTCTGCTCTGCGTTGCCTCGTCACTGGGTCTGGGTGATGATCTGTCTTCATCAGCTGGACCCTAGCACTGCTTTGTAAGTGAAGACGAAGTGCATCAGCACTTTGAGCTAATGAGTGCTTGGTTGATTATGATACTCGAGACAGAAAGCATAATTAAAGCCTTGGGCTTTTGATTGTATCGCTTATCCATCTCTGAAAACAACTACACATGACTGGCCTGAGCTGGGTTATTGCTGCTGCAGGGAGAAAACTGCAGAAGGTGTGCGCAATGTTACAGGTATCAAAGCCGACTTGCTGAGGCAATCACAAGCTTTCAGACAAAGAAAGGAGTAGCTTGGGTAACTACCACACAGCTGCTTTCTAAATTAGGTACAAGAAGGTCCGGTCAGTTGGCGAAACGGGGAAAAGAGACGTTGGAACTGCAGAAAGATTGAAGAAAGATAGGAAGAGTGAAATAGAAAAAAAAAAGACAGTAACTGATTGTCTGGTGTGCTGTCTGTGAAGCAGAGACCTCGCAGCAGAGGAAGAACCCCCTCAGGCAAAATGTCCATCTCCCCCTCAGCCTTTCACCATGTTGAGACAGATCTTTTATAGGATTATTGCAACAATCTACGGAGAAGACATATTGAAAGCCTCACAGGAACTCAAAATAGGCTCACATATGGTTTTTGTATTCAGTTGTTAATGATCCATCCACTCATCCAGCCATAAAGGCAATCCTGTGCATTAGTTACTTAGAATGTTGCTCAAATTAGTGGTATTCTCTGGAAGAGTACCAGAAGACCGTTGCCCAGATAGAGGAGTTATAGAACTGAAGAAACATTCCGTTTTGCTTGGCTCAGTCTTTACAGGTGACCTGAAATTGTTCTTCTTTTGGCTTGCTTTCCCCCCCACCAACTCCCAAAGGAAATATTTTGTTCTGTTTCTACCAAAAGATTTATTGCACCAACCATTTAGTTACTAGATCTACTGTTTGTTGGGCAAGAAAAAAAGTACACTCTCTTTGGACAGGGTTTGTTTTGTTTTTGTTTTGTTTTTTTGTATTTTACTCCAGTGTTTAGAAATCCTTTCTTTGATAGATTACTGCTGTGAGCTACAGTTTAAGACATGATGTACGACCCTAAATGGTTAAGAATAACTTACATGCTACTGATGGAATCAAAGGTTTATTTTTAAACCTTATTGAATGAACAGCATGCCGAAGACCAAGTAGTATGCAGCCCAGTCAGAACAGCAGCCAAAGAGGCTCCTGCTGGTAATTCTGGAGAATTTGTCTCTCAGCCATGCATTCACAAATGTTGCCTGAAACAAACTGAACTTTTTGGTCTGGGGAGAAAAATATTGTGTTGCAGAACATTTAAAATAAACATCGCCTTTTACATACGTTCTACTGGGTGGAATATGGTGGTGGCAGCTTAAATCTTTGATGTTTTGGTTCAGCCTTGACAGGAACGCTGGTTTGGTTTGATAGAAACATGGATGGAGCTAAATAAAGAATGACCTAATTAGAAAATCTGCTAGACGTGACAATAGCTATTTAGTTCAGGCAATCTTCATCCAATCTGATTGAGAGTGAGCTATATTGCAAAAATTAATCTGCAAAAAAAAGTAATTGTCTCAAAAACCATGTTTTCACTATTTTTGTTCATAAACATATTTGAACCCAATGTGTAATTTTTCTTCAACTTTACAAATATGCTCTGTCTATAACGTAAAAAATGTATGTAAGATGACACCGTGTGAAATAATTCAAATGGTGTGAATATTTTTGTAAGGACATGTATAGTGACCTATGATCAGATAACTTTTCACTGAAAATAACAGTATCACATGTATTGGCCACATGCAACTGTAACTCCTGCTTGTTAGTGCTCCATCACACATGGACAGTTCCCAAGGTGTGTGCCATCACCCTCACAGAGCCTTGTTTCCTCAGACCCGGGTGGTAATTGAAGAGAGGTGGGTTTGTAAGAAGGAATTGGGTCCAACTGAGCTCACTCCATTCCTGCCCCAAGTGTAATTTATTGCATACAGCTCATTCTAGCTGCACATTGGCCTTAAACTCATCCATGCCCAACAAATCGCATGGACTGAGTTCCCTGCTTCTGAATAGGCAAATGACTGGAGAAAAAGACAGAGACGCATCAAATGTCTAGATAACGAGCACTGAGCATTTGTTGTTGCCGTTTACAGACCAGTGACTACATGGTTGTATCGGTGTCCCTTGACGTGACTTCTACAAGCACGGAGAGGCTTAAGCTGTATTTCTCGACCCCATATTGCCGCCGTCCCCTGCCTGCCGTGGTTCAGCAAAAGAGAAGCGGCTCCTTCACCTTAGGATTAGTTCTGACTCATCTCACTTTGCCCACCTGAAACCGTAGCCAATTCCCTGGACAGTTATGAGTTAAGGTTGTCCAGATCATTGCCTTTCATTTCTGAAAGTGTTTTACTCTTACCTCCCCCCATCCCCCCACCCTGCCAATGCTCTGCTCTGTGCATATTTCTCTTTGGACAATTTAAATGGCTGCTGGTGGTAATCACCAGGCGTGGTGACAAAAAGCCACTGTGCGGCTGTGAATCTTTTTTTTTTTTTTATCAAGGTTAGGTTTCACTTGAATTAATTATTGCCATTTAATTAGTAAGTAGGCCTGTTGAGGAACTGCTGCTAGGAGGAAGACAGGGACGCTTTTCCCCATTTTGAAAGATGTGATTTCATTGCCTGCGATTGTTGGTGTTCCAAAAGCCGAGAGCAACAACAAAAAGCAGAAAATAAACACCGACAGGGTTAGCTTATGTTATCTATGTTGGAGCTGTCACTTTCCCCCCATCTCCCAATTCCTTACAACTAGACGTGCCTCTGGGTCCCCTTCGCCGACTCCTCTATTAAAGTTTACAAAGCTCCCATCTTCACAAGAACAAACAGCAAAGAGCAAGCTATCAAATGGTTTTCCTGGAAAGTGCATTGGATAAAAGGCTTGGAGCTGTCTCACCTGCAAAATCTCTCCATCAACTCGGCAATCCATCTGTGTCCTGCCGTGTGAGGCTGTGCTGCTCAGAATCTACTTGGATGCTAACAAAGGTTTGAAGACTCAAAGATGAGGAGAGAGGAATCCCAGGGTGGCTCAAACAGTTTTAGGTTTACACTAATCGATGGTGCCATGACAGCTTTTTTATTGATTGCGGGGCAGTAATTTTTTTTTTTTTACTTTGGGCGGTCAAAGTGACGGTGTCAGCTACTGGGAAAAAATGAGCAAAGAAACAGCTCTGATATTTTTTAATTTCACTCCAACAGCTTCCGTGCACTTTTCTTGACAAATAAACATAAAACATATGGGCGAGAAAAGGTCAATATAATAAAATTTTCATAGAGGCATCATAAAGTAGCGCAAGAACATAAAAGAGCCGTGGCGTCAGCTGAATACCAAGCAGCATCTTCTTCAGCCGGCACTACAGGAAGAGGGGATAGAGGGACTTTCGCCGCCCACAGGGCGAGCAGCTCGGACATTATCCAACCCTCCAGCACAAAACAACATGGAGCCTCTTGTGAGTCACTGCTGTGTCACACAGAGGCCTTTGAGATGTTCCACAAAAACAGGAACTCAATATGCAATTTTGAACTGAAGAGAACCGGGTCAAGAGATAATTTTGTTTTTGCAATGCTTTCAAGCAATAGTCCTAACAAGTGTCCCAGTTTTTGCACAATAATGGCAGAAACATACATCTTCTTCCATTTCATGCACAAAGGGCAGTTGAAATATAACATAGCCATAGAAGATGTAAAATTCAAAATACCACAGAAAACACAGTTTTTTTTTACAAGAACTGGGATTGTGAAAAGGACAAACAATGCAACTGTTTGCAGAATTGTATTTGATATTTTTATGACCTATTTTAAAATATAATATTTTTAAACAGGGAGAGCAATATTGCAATTTTTTAGTTTAGAAGCAAATGCAGGAGCTTTTCTGAAAAAGTGCACTCACCCTTAAATTAGTAAGGAGTTCTTAAAGTACTCAGTACAGTGGTACATTGTTCTGCTTCCGTACACCAACTCCCTGAAGCCTTCTGAAGTGCACCAAAGAACAGTGACGGTACACTTAAACCATTAGGCGTGCTTCCCTTCACAAAGACAAGTGAATGTATCAAATTTTCTGAATTGAATAAATATTCAACTGTTATGCTTTTGATACTTTGATACTGTGATGTTAGTCAGTGAGAAAGTCTCACCAGCTTTTTTATGTACAAAACTTTAAAGTTCCACTTACAAATGCTTATTTTTCACTGTACTGATCATTACCAGCAATTCTTGCTGTACATTCAGAAATATTGCATTGTGGCTCCTAACACAAAGCAATGAAAGCTTCCCCCATTTTAAAATGGAGATCAACTGTAGGTGATGCATTCATCATCTGACTGCGTGTTGTTAAGGAAGAGTTTCTCTCTTAATTCATTTTGGAAAAAGTCTGGCTCTCTCTTCCTCTTGGATCCCAGGTCCTCTCGGCGGGCCGCGTGTAGCCACAAGGAAAACAACAATGCGTGTTGACATCACAGAATTATAGAGTTTAATCCAATAGAAGACAACAGATAAAATTACAACAGAAACTGCAGAACAACAGAGACATACATTCGTTTACCTGACATAAATGGAAAGAAGAAGAAGGAAAGCAAGAAAAGCAAAGACGTCCAAAGACGTTTTTGGAGAATTGCAAGAGCAAATCTAATTTTTTACGTCTGTGTAGAAAGATTTATAGTGAAGGTGTATTCTTATATTTAATTTATTCAAATCAGGCGTATCTTTGCTCATCCAATCCAGGAGCTGTCTCTGATCCTCTCTCAAGCCAGGAACTCCTGCCGTGTTTACGGCTTTTCACAGATGAGTGTGAAAAGCTAGAACTTCTACTGTATTGTTTTCCCACACAGACAAAAGGCAGTTCAAACGATCCTAGCAAACCATCTGCTGTAACTACAGGTAAAATAAAGGTCAAAAAGCCAGAATACGTTACTGATTTTAAAACCACAATTAGGCCATTTGAATCAAGACATGTTAAGTTTTAAAACTAGCTCATTTCTCCATCGTGCAGCACAGCATTCTTATCAACAAGCTGTTTTCAGCCAGCTGATCAAATGACCCCAGCCTCTTCTTCCTAAGTAAACACCAGTGTGGCATTTAGGCACCTCTGTTCTCTGTAAATTACCCAAAGGAAACAGCAGCAGCCTAATGAGGATGTCTTTTTTTTCTGCTGATAAGGCACGTTTGATGTGTGAACAGGCTGCTGCTTTCTTTACATTGTTTTTTCTTTAATAATGAGCCTGGTTTTTTTGGAAAGTCTGGTATATTTATATAGACATACATAGATAAAATATAGCTCCATATATACTACATTGGACTTCTTCCAAATACTTACATAACCAAATTTTGTTTTTTAAGAAAAAAAAAATAAAATTTTTAATGCAATCATCACATATATTATATATATATATATATATATATATATATATATATATATATATATATATATATATATATATATATATATATATATATATAAAAAACTGCCTTACAATTAGAACAGAATAGAATAGAAATATCACTTATTGTCCTGAAATGGGGGAAATTTTACAAAGTGACAAGTATCCTACTAACAATTAATTTTGAGGGACATTTCACATATTAAGAATGAATTATTATTATTATTTATTGAAACAATAAACTCCGTTTAGATGAGTCCAAACCTCTACCAAAGGTGACCAAATGTCTTCTTTTCTTTGGACATGTCCACGTTTTATGTTCTGTCCAGGGCATCCAGGTGGCTTCCTCTGATTGAAGAAAATGTTTTTGTTGTCTTGAGGAGACAAGTAGGCTCACTTAAATTGGCCGATAAGATGCATAGGATACGGCAGCCTTTCTGTTCATAGACAGGACACACAGTGGAAAGTACTGCTGCTCATGTTTACAAAACAAAGAGTGTAGTTTTAAAGCGTCAAAGTGCCTTATATGGGGACTGCTGCTTTTTGCTTTTATTGTAAAATTTAATACAACTTCAGATTGTTTAATTTTTGTTCAGGTTGGCTTAAACAGTGAGCAACTATTTTTACAGGTTTATTTTCTTGTGTGAACAGTGTGCTCTTGTTTACAAATTAAAACATGGTCACCTACACTGTACTCCAGCTGCAACTGTGCTACATATGGGCAACATCAGTTCATAATAAATATTTTTTGATTTATAGTTTTAATATACATATGTGTAAATACATATATAAAATGTACATAACACTTACTAGAATTTCTGGTTATTAGTAGTCAAAATTCATCATCATCTCTCTATGCAGAAACACTTCAATGACTTGTCATTATTGGGGATTTGTGTGTAGAATTTAGAGGAAATTGATGCATTTTTATACAATTTGGAATAAGGCTGTAACATAAAATGTGGAACAAATAAACTTTGTCAATGCCCTGTATGTTTAGCGTGATTCTCCAGTGCCTAATTTCAAGCTTTTTGTATTGCACTCATATAGTGTGATATAATCTCAAGGTGGGGATCTTCACCCTGCTGGGCTCTTACATAAAACCTGGGACATAAATCGAGATCTGGGCCACAGCGTCTGCTGTGTGCCTGCGATAGTTCCAGGTCACAAAACTGCAGTATTACCGAATAATGCATGAGCTGTCCAGAGAAACAGCTCAATCCAGTTGATTGTGTCTGTTTTTTCTCTCATATATGTATATATATATACCTTTGTGAATCTGTAAGATGATTTACTGTTCTCATTATGACAACATGTTGGTGCATCTATATCAGTGACAACCAATGAAAACCCAGAGACCTGTGAAGGTGTAAAATATTAACAGAAACAGAATAGTACTTGGGTAAAAAGTAAAACAGTTCATGGGTGTGGACTTGTTCCAAACACATTCAGATGGCATGTAGGGCTTGTTTGTTATTGAACAATACGGGGGAATGAATGCTACAAATGAGACGTTCAACAAATTAATTCATGCTAAGAATAAAAACGTTTGATCCATGCTGTGAAGTCTCCACTCTGTCAGAAACCTACAAAGCACTGTAGAAGAACAATAACCTGGTTTTGTGGTTTAATCCTTCTGACTGCATTGTATGAAGAGATAACTGTCGTCCCAGGAATGCATTCGTTTTACTGTCTCCAAACAAAACTGGTTGATGTTTATGTCACCTATTCATTATATCTTCAACCCAATGTGCCTAATGAAGTATTACATTTAATAGCTGGAGGGGGGAAAAAAACAAAAAAACATCATGACATATTTTTTTCCTCCAGGGTATATTTGAGACAAAGAAGCTAAAATGTGACTTCTACAGTGAAAATGCATATATTTATCTGAAAAAGTAGTGAGGGATAAGCTTGACTTTTCTGAAATGAAATTCTGTTGGTAAAATGTGTTTGTTATTTTCACACCGCTGTACAAGAACGTAGGTGATGTTTAAAGTGTACCAGGTAAACTTGTAGGACAGCTGAATCCTGTCAATGGTGTATTTTTTTTATGTTCGGTTCTGCTGAAGTCAATAAATTCATACTAGTGAGGATTACTCAGTGTATAATCTTCAATATTTTAAAGCTTAAAAGCACAAATTCTTACAACAAAGTGAGTCTTAACCTCACCAAAGCATGCATCTAGCAACTCGCTTGTTCTCTAACAGTGCTCATTGTGTTAAACAGATTACCTGTGCTGCCAGTGACACACTTGTGTAAAAGCCATTACTATTGACTTGGTGAATGCATTACCTGCCAATGGGCTGTTCTCACAGTTAATCAACTAGTCAGTGTTAATGGAGACATTGGAGTCTGACATAAACACTTTTAGTGATTGTGCAGCTGCAGTTTTAAACCTTTATTTTGCCTGCTGATTTGTTAAATGCTTTAAAAACAACCCTTGCCATCCAAAAATAGTGTTACTGTGTAAATTTGCAGAGAATAAATCTGATAAATCTTTCCTAAGTAGTCCTATAGCAGCATTTTGAACTAATAGAATTTAAATGAATAAAAATGGCTCAGCAATGTATTACAGTGATGGGATGTTCAGCTCTTTTTCAGAGAGCTGGCTGTTGCTGCACAGCTCCCAAGCGGCTCTTAATTTATCATCATCTGTGGCCTCATATTTTAGCTTAACTTGGCAAAATGAATGTTTTGTATGTTAATAAACAATTTTTGCATTAAGTGTTATTAGGCAGCCTTATACTTGCCTAATTGCGTGTATTTGTTCTGTTACAAAAGCAGGCATTTAAGTATTAAAACATGTGCCCCAAAACAATCCAGAATGTGGCTTGTTTGCTAAATTTATGCTCATAAAGTTATCTTAACAATACAAAGATTAAGGTGAATGCAACAAAAAGGCAGCAAAAAACTGGATCAGGCAAACTTTCAAGAAAAGTTTAGTTTTCTGCACACCTGAACTCCATTTATAAGGTCACTAGTTCAAAGGTATTATGAAACCTGAGATGCAGTATGATGAAATTAACCTAAATCGAAGGTGCATTACCAAATAATTCATGCTCCTTGAACATTTTGTCATGTTACAATTGCAAACCTGAATGTACCTCATTGGGACTTTATGTGAACACAGTGAATGTATTTGGCTAGTCAAGAATGAAAAACAAAATATGTTCACAGACATTCTTCGTTCAAAATCAGCCTCTAAATTGTTGCAGCTAGTAGATAATGGTGGCTCTCAGCAGGCTTAATTGCATGTGCACAACACACTTTTAAGAATTTTATCCAACAACCTTTGTAAACTGTTGCCTTTTCTCACCCACTTAACAATTAACAACTACTGTGTGAAGTACGCAACCGCTGGTAGGATTCTGTATCCTGAGGTTTGCCGTTTTAAAGTGGCAAAAGGTGAAGAGCATAAACTGTTCTGAGTATGTTTGCCTGGCACTAGGTGGTTTTATGCATAGGAAGTTTGTTAGCCAGACAAAGGCTCTGATTCAAAAGCAGTCCTGCTGTGATGTGAAGCTGAGTGGAGGAGATAAGAAAAAAGCATCATTGACAAGGTGGTATAGGCCCTGAGGAATCCTGTGGGTATTCTGGGACATCAAGGTGAGGCCAATTATCTGCACCTCTGAGGTCTGTGTAAATCATCAAGTATTCCTGACATTGCTGCCTTGTCAGACAAAGACGTTTCTACTTCCAAGTATAACCACTTTTCTTGACTTATTACATTATTTCTCTGAATGCTGCAAACTAAAACAGATTTGGTACACCAATTAGTTGTAACCTCAAAACAGCGCCACAACAAATTTTGCACAGTTTGCACGCGCTTTTTATTATAAAAGGCTTTCGCTGCTATCAGACTCTATCACAAGAATTAGATCCGTGTTTCTTTGCTTACCCTCTTCCAGGTTCCCAAACTTCAAAGACCTGCCTAAGGTGAAAAGCCTGGTTTGCTTTCACTTGGAGAAGTTAGCCGTCTGCTGGCATCAGTGTCAAAGCACACAGAGGAATGACTAGATTGAAACACTCTGGCAATCAGCCTGCACTGCTCACAGGCATAAGCTGGGCACGGCTTGATTTTGAGCGGGAGAGACTGCAGGCTCACTCACTCAGCCCACTCTGTTGTCTCATAACTGCTGCACGCTGCATGAGCTATCAGTGCTTTTCCCTGCCCCACTTCTCTTTTCTGCAAGTTAAGCTGGAAAGAGGAGTGATAAAATATTTAAAAAAAATCTAGCTATTGGGGTTTGCAGAGAAGTGCATTTGTTTTCCCTTCCTAAGCCCTGGAGAAGTCCTACATTTTGACGCCGCTGCTGTGTTGCTTGTATGTTATGGGATCGCTGTGTGAGAACATGCGATTTTAGGCAAAGTATCGGTTCGGATTACGTGAGTCGAGCCAATAAGAGTGGGCTCTCAATTACTTGTTTACATCAGTGTTTTCAACTGTAGAGACAGGGTTGCCAGAAAATCCTCCTGAATCTGCCTCCATGGGAAGAGTTCTAATTTGATTAAGCAATCTATGCAAATGAAATGTGATTTGCATTACCTTTTGTGCAGTTCAGCACAGCTAGTTGATGGCAATTAAAATGCTTTGGAGCGTGGAAGATAAGGCCACCCAAGACATAGCAGACAAACAGTGTTCATAATGCACAAAGCATTTGAGCGGCGATTCTGCCTTATTGAATGGGCCTTATGTCTCATGGTGATGCACTATGTAGGTGCTGCCTGACCTAAAATGTCTAGAAACTGATCTACATTAAGAATAATTATTTGCCTTACTTCACATGACAGTGATTCAGGTTTGTCTTCATCTGACACAGAAAACTTTTTTTTTATTTTTGGACACTCTCTTAATAGCTTTGTAATAGATAATTAAATGCTTCTAATCAGTTTCTATAAAGGACTTGGGGGATGTTGGAATGGACTCAAAACCTATAATATAAAACAGATGGATAAAAATTACCCTAGATTCTGTTTGGCCTTACTAACTGACGGGAGATGCTCTACTTTGTCCCTCCAAAAAAAGTTTCCTTCGCCGCATTGTTCAAATGCCTAAACATGTTTCCACAGCAATCTTCATTTGATTTTAGTCATTCAATACGCATTCAATTGGGTGCAGCCAAAGCACAAAAATCAATAGGGGAGTCAAAGGCTTTAAAAGCTGGCAGGATGAATGGACAGCAGAGTGCTTTGAATTATTCAATGGTGTTACGGATTTGTCCATCTCCTTTTACACCGGCAGGACTGTTTATACAGACACATTCAGCAGAGCAAGGGCCTGGATGTCAAATATTAGAACAGATGTCCCCCACTGACAACTTTTCATCTCTCTATGACAACAATCAGGGTATAATTTGCTTGTTATAAAAATGCTCATTACAATCAAAATGGGTTGTCCTGCCTGCTAATTCCTCTTTCTGGTTCATAAATATTAGACTTCTCAGGGGATTTTGTAAGGTGTCCACGCAGAGAAAGAGAGAATATCCATGCAAATTGTGCCTAAGGCTAAGCTGCATTCACATTTAATTAAAGCAGTTGGTTGACATATTTAATGACATGAATAAGCAAGAAACAAGCCGGATGAAATACCTCAGGGGAAGCTGCTTGATATAATGTTCAAAATTGGGTTTAGCCTAAAGGGATAGTTTGGACTTTTTTGTGGAGGTTCTGTGAATTAAATACCAACAACACGTCCCTCTACCTGTAGTCGACAGACGTCATATTGCAGAGGCAGAGAAATGAATTCCATTCATTTCATTGCTTACTCATGCTTATCCTCGGCGGGAATCCATGGGACAGATTTATATCAATCACCAGCCATCATTGGGAGAGAGCTGGGGCACCCTGGATACGTCACCAGCTCATCACAGGGCAACACAAACACTCGTAGGGCAAACAACCACACACACAAACACACACACACGTGAACTCATACCCTAGGAAGATTTAGAAAGACGAGATACGCTGACAGTCCAAAAACCTTTCAGTTTTTGGACAACTGATGAATGAAAAGCTATCAATCGATGGAAACCCAGTCAATTGCCTGCCAATTGAGTCACGGACTTTGTAGTAATCCCTCTTCCTGATCAAGCAACAGGCAGCAGTGGACAGTGACTCACTACAAATGTATAACAATGCTATCTGAAAATAATAATATCCATGTGATACAGAGGGGCATATGTCAGCAAATAATAAAGTTTGTGACCGTTTTTTTTTTTTTTTTTTTTTTAATCGAAATGACTATGTGAGCATATGAAATTACTTGTGCTGGTGCTGATGGCAGTGTAGATCTGCCTGTTACCCTACATTTTAAAAATATAGGTCTAGCAAGCATCAAGCAAACCTTTGGATTTTGCAGCAGAGTGTCACAACTCATTAGCTGTGTGTTTGACTATTGTAATTTGCAGGTTTCTGTTGTGGTTATACAATGCTGTCAGGAGTAGAAAGACTTCTCTGTACTCATTAATAATTACCAATCATAAAACATGAATGCAAAATCCTAACTCATCTGCTGTCTACTGTCTTATTTGAGGATATTTCTTCTATGGTGGACAGCTGTAGCCAACCATGGCGAAGAGTAAGTACACTGCTCAAAAAAATAAAGGGAACACTCAAATAACACATCCTAGATCTGAATGAATGAAATATTCTCATTGAATACTTTGTTCTGTACAAAGTTGAATGTGCTGACAACAAAATCACACAAAAATCATCAATGGAAATCAAATTTATTAACCAATGGAGGCCTGGATTTGGAGCCACACAAAATTAAAGTGAAATGTTCCCTTTATTTTTTTGAGCAGTATATTTTACTATATGAGAGTTATACTTTTGTAACAATAATAGGAGCTAATACACAAGTTTCTCCTGATTACAAGGATAATCCAATTTCACTTTAAGGCGGATCGCGAAAGGAACAAGCTAATCTTCATCTGATGATAGGTTTAGCACATTTATATTCAGACATGTCAGACAGACATTATAGAAACAGATGAAAAAGAAACTTAAACAAACTGCAAATCATCCACTTCAAAAATACATGTCACTGAATGCAATTCAAGCACAATCATACAGCAGCACCAGGAATGAGGTGGGTGAATTAGTTGAAAGACTATTGGATCCAAGACATTTATGAGGACTTTCTGCAATGAATTGCATTCTAATGTTAAGTCATTCTTCACAAAACATGGTTTGACTAACCGTATTTCATGATAACATGGAGCTTTAGCAGAAGTTCAAGCTGGAAGACTCCGCCCCCTCCGATCACCCATCGACGTCATCCTCATCCCCGTCCTCAGCCTGGACCTCACCCTGCACGTTCAATCAGCAATCAGGCTCTGCATAAAAGGATCCACACCCAAACCGTCAGACGCTTCCCAGCTGCGTTCAACCCACCACCTCCCCATCTCCACCCTCATCCTTCGGTTCTCCAGGATGGAACCCTTTCCTGACCACCACCACCAGTGTCGGGCCCCGGGGGAGAGCATCCCTAATCAGTTATCGGGATGTTCATCGAGTTCACATCAAATCTCAGCTCAAATCAGCTGCCAGGGCCCGAGCGCCAAAGAACTGTTATTCATTGCTGTCATTAAATATTTTAATTGTTCCCTTTTCTCCGTCTGAGTCTTTCCAGATTGAACTGCAGTTTGGTTTTCTCATGGAAAGTTCTCACTAAAAAAACACCAACACGTTTTTATGCAAAATAGCAATTTAAATAAAACCAAACAATACAATGAGATATTTTAATGAGTTTGCTCCTATTATCAGTCCCCACACCTCATTCCATGTAAGGACGTCTGCACAGCCTAAGGCTTCACATGTCTGCATTAAAATGAGCTTGAAAGTGTTATTGAGGTCATGATTGGGCTGCATGCAACAGTAATTCTTTTTTGTCACGACACACTTTTGAAAGCAGCAGGAGGAGAAGCATGTTGCCGGTGTGATCTGCATTCTTAACAAATAAACATTAAGTGGAACATGAAATGAAATATGTAAACTATGGATTTATGTTAACCTGATCCCTGTGCATAGCGTGTTTGTAATAACACGTATGCCATGGAGCCAAAAATGACTGAGACAAGAACCTAGACTAAAGGTATGGTAGTAAGAAAACATATTTATAGGAGAATAAGCTGCAAGAACAAAGTAACAAAGTACAAGGTTTTGCACACAAAACGCGCTCTGCTGAAAGGAGCGGTATTATGTATTTCCAAGGCACACAGTGCCTTTTATAGCACAATTAAGTAACTGTTACATTTATTTATAAAAATGTTGCACATATCAAATAACTTATAAGAAATTTGAACTAGAAATCTGATGCCTTCAAATTGGCCTCTGTCTATTTAAGAAACTCTTGCTTTTTCTGATATGCCGCCTTCACTACATTATAACAATATTGCCCTTTCCATTATGCCGTTTTTAACCGTTTTTAGAAGCATTGGACTAAGAAGTATTTTGCATAATAAGACTTGCAGTACCACCAGGTGTTTGCTGCTAGCCTGGAGGAGCTGATTGGTGAAAGTGTGAGGTAGGGATGTACGGCAGAAGTAGGAGCTTTGTGTAAACGGGGAGCTTTTTGTGAGAGCAAGCGCTTAGGCACCTCCAAATGGTTGCCACGGGAGATTCAAGGATTCCTCAAAAATGCATGGAAGTATCAAAGCAACACTTCAGGTACTGATGTGTGTTAATGGTGTATCAGGTGTTGATGAGGGAATAACAAAATAACATGATATAAAGCTCCAAAAAGTCTATTTTGCATAATACCTTCCCTCCTTTCTTTAAGAAATTCTCTATAAGTGTGGCTCATCACATGTTGGCTGTAAAAGTCAACTGAAATCGTACATCTAGTCCTGTATAGGATGTTAACTGGAACATCAAGGCATTTCACATAACTTAAACATGCCTTCTCTTGGATCAATTTTAAATCTGTTTTAAATGTTAAAAAGGTTGAATGTGGTTGAAAACTGCAGGTCCTTTGTCTTGAATGGTGGTGCTTACTTACATTATCCTGAGACACTTTAGGTTGGGAAACTGCACTGAAAAGTTCCCCCCAGCCATCCATCTGAGTGTGTACAAGTTTGTCGTAGGGAATAAACCGTCAGTGTGCCAACGGGTGAATCTGACTTGTACTGTTAAACAACTTGATTGGTCAGCAAATCCAAAAAACAATTCAGTCCATTTACACAGGAGAGGACTGATGTAAGCTTACCAGTCACAATCAGCCACTTTCTGTGAACTGTTTGTACCAAAAAGCTTCTTGCAATAGTTTAAGTACACCATTGTTTTTTAGTATGAAGATGACTTGTTTTTTTTTTTTTTTTCGATTTGATTGGTCTTGTGCAATGTTGACTGGATTGTCCTACATCCATTCCTCCTGTAAGCACTTATTAAAGGATTTCCTTATCCTTAGACAGAATTTGCTGTAAATTCAATTGAACTGTGCAATCTTGAAAAAGCAAAATGTCAAAATGAGGGTTCAAATAGTTGTGCTATTCCATTGTTAATAAAATGAATACACCATCACCTCAAACTGACTAAAATGTTTTGCATGTGACTTGCAGATGTTGCAGAAGAGTTGCTAGTTTGTAGAATATAGTATTGTATTGTGAAATATGTCTACTACTTTTGTTTCATCTAGAGCAGAGGTGTCCAAAGACAGTCCTCAAGGGCCAGTATCCTGCGTGTTTTAGTTTTGTCCCTGGTTCAATGCCCTTGTAGTAACAACATCCTCAGCATAGCAATATTTTGCAGAGGCCTGCTAACAAGTTTCCCTGTTTTGAACCAGGGAAAGAAGAGAATGAAATTCCTCACTCTTCACAGTGTTTCAAGCAAACAAATCAATCCCAGTTGCGTGCTAAGATTTTCAAGATCTGTGGTTGCGTACAACTTCAGATAACAAGTTTGTTTTTAGCACACAAGTTAATAACTATGTTTTTTTTGTTAAATATGTCTTTGAAACTCATACTTTTTTCCTGCTTGACTTTTAAAACAGTAATAGTGCAGTTGTTGAAAAGAAAATCATCTTTAGTCATTTACTTTAAAGTTCAACCATGAGGAGCAGATGATGAGATTAATAAATAATGTAGGTTTGTTGTTCCTATACATTAGTTTATTTTGTAGTAAAACATGATGAGGCTGAAGAAAATAAGAGGAAACAGAAGTGTGAAGAAAAATAATGGGAAAGCTTTAACAGCCATATCCTGACATCAGTGAGAGAGTTGTTGTTTCATCTCGTGCTAATAAAGTGTACCAATAAATTTGATTTATTATAGAAAAGCCCTGATGGAAGATGAAGACTCCCGAACTACACAAAAATACTTTTCTTCTCCAGTTAACACCTGTTCCCGTTTACTCAAAATGACAGAAACACTGCAGCTTGTCAGCTGCACTCTGGCAAATCTGATCTAATTATTTTGCTTCCTAGCAGGGTTCCTCACCCTGCTTTCACCAGCTCCAAACCACAACTATCCTTCATTTCCAGACACCCAACAGCAGCACAGTAATTATCATCTTCCTTTATTAGCTATCTGTAATGGCTCCTGACCAATTAAAGTGGTTGGATAATTAGTTGTCTCAGAGAAAAAGCAAGAACTGTTTGCTGCTCAAGGCAAGAATAATTTTTCAAACAATAAACACATCACAATGAGTTTGAAGAGGTAGACATTCTGCAGAGATGTTAGGGGGAGGACGGCGGCAACACTGGTGAAACTACCTGGAAGTCCTGAAACTCGTGCTGCGGCTGTCCGTGAAATAGATTCCTGGGGTGGTGTAACCTCAAATTATTGCAGCAAAAAGAAAGTGTAAAAAAGTACTGAACGGTAATAAAAAGAAAAAAAAAACATACAGTAAATGTGGGCAGAGTCTCTGGGCTTTTCTTTTTCTGTTTGTGTTTATCAGGCATCCGCAGATCCCTTCAAGTGTGGGCGTCTGGGGAAATGGATTAGAGTGCTGGTGTGGTGTGCCATTGATATCATGGTTGAGAAAGAAGTGTATATTTTAGTTTCTTTGTCTGCATGTGAAGCCTGTGTATTGCACAGAGTTGGCCTGTTACTGATATGCCCCCTGGCACAACAGTCCACTGTGAATATAATGTGGTGCAGCGATGTTGGCAGACCTGAGGGCATGAGAAACTCATAGCAATATGGAAGAATTTAACATTAGCTATAGTTAGTGAGTATATGAATATGGAAGCAGTCAGCACTGATAACGCAGCCAGGTGTGTTTGCACTGATAATACCTGTTGCAAACAACGTATTACCCGACAACATTTCAGTTTTGGCACAAAACTATGTTAATAGTATACATGTTTTGGTGGTTAAAAAGTAAGTGGTGTAATGCTTAATTTTGCTACCGACACCAGGCTGCAAGTGTGAATCTGAACTTTATGCAATTTTAATACAGTCCCTTCCAAAAGAAATGCTACAAACACAAAGTGTCATCACTCTGATACTGTTGTTCTGACAAATTTTGAAAATGTGAAAAGGGTGCCATGCACGTCACCTGACTTTAGTATTTTGAGCTGTGTTTCTACAGATCAGAAGACTTGCATTTTACCTACTTTTTCCTAGCAAGCTCAGTCAGGTTTAGTAGAGATGAACATCACTTTTCAAGCATTTCCTAAAGTCTTCGTTATAGCTAGATTTATGCTTTCCTAATACAATATATAATTATTGACAATGCTGCGGTTTATTATTTGTAATAAACAGAACTTTGTTATCCATACTTGTTCGTTTCTATGCTTCGGTTTATTTATTGTTCAATTTATTGTTCTGTTACAGTTCGCCGGCTGCTCTGATATAAACTTTGGTTTATTGTTATTGTTCTTTGTTGGTAATAGCAGAAACCTAAAAAAAAAATACCTGCCTGCGTCTTCCCTCACCTCACCAAAACCCACAGATCATGACAGTAGGATCCGACCACGAAGGTGAGAGTTGCATGATGCGGCTTCGACGTTGGAGCCCGTGGCGGTGCTTTGGAGCAGTCCCGCTGGAGGAGTTCTGCGCCGAGGCGGTGTCTGTCTCCGCCTCCAGAGTTCCCCGTGCCCGCTGCTGGTGAGCAGCGTGAGTTCCCCGTGGCTTCGCCCCCTGAGTTTGCGGACGAGCCTCAGCTTCCCAGTGCTCCGCCCGAGCTTCCACCCGGCCCGTCCGAGCATCCGCCACCCAGTGCTCCGTCTGAGCCTTCACCCGGCCTTCCTGCCGGCCCTCCAGAGCCTTCGAGGGTCCGCCTGTTGCGGTGGCGGCGTCGCCCGCCGGACCCGCCTCCGGGACTCCGCTTCCTGCGCCTGATACGCCCGCGGGACCCGCCTTCGGGACTCCGCTTCCTGCGCCGGCGTCGCCCGCCGGACTGTCCACGGCAGGTCCCGCCCTGACCGTGCTTTTTTTTTTTTTGGACTGATTGGAGTGATTCTGTTTTTGTTCCCCGTGGACTCTTCTCTTCCTTAATTCTACTACCCAGTTCATCCCTGCTACATCTGGATTTAAGCAGATCAATCATTACACACTTTACTAGACTTGAGATGTGTATATTCTTAATCACTTTTTAAAACTCAAAGGGAAGTCTTTGTTTTTGAATGGCCACTGATAATGAATGATATCGATGATAAGCCTGCCTAAAACGTGTTAAAAACATTTTCACTCCTCACTTTAAGTATTTGTACATGTTAAGCAAATGAATAGCTCCCATAAATATTTAACATATTAACAGGTCAGGGCAGCAGCACACTTTGCTGCACCAGATTCATTAATGAATGAAGTGAAGCAGGAAATCACCATCAGCAGAAATTGTAAGTTAAAATGCCTCTTTTGTTGCCTACTGCAAAAAAAAAAAAAAAAAAAAAAAAAGCTGAACACTGAAGCTTCAGCTAATATCTGTCAGAAGGCCACACAAGTCACCAATCATCCAATTATAAGAAATCAGTAGGTAGACTGAAAAGTCTGAACTAATTTTGATGGCGGTATATGACAGATATGCATTTTCTAGCTTTGCTACTCACTGGTACATTGTGAAATGTCACTGTACCTAATTAAACAGCTGTCACCCTCTGTTGTAACACCCGTTAAGAAGCCAACAGTCCAAATACGGATTACTTTAAGCCAGTGGCCTTTCATTATATCAAGGCCTGGCTCAGTCATGAATTCCTGCTCCAGGCCTCAGAGACCCCTCATTATCCTGCTGCTTCTTTTGCCAGCTGCACACACATGGGTCTTAAACATTGGAGCTCACAGAGGAAACACTTCTCCTTCAACTCATTAAACACTGGGGAAGCTCATTTCCATAAAAATGTTGACACAAAGATGTCTCTTAACCAGACCATCCTGATGGTAAATGCACTCCCAGTGGCCCCATTTCATGACAGCATTCCATGTGAAAAATGCATGTCTAAACAATAATGCTGCATTCTATAATTCATTATGTTTACATATTAGTGTTGCAATAAACTCCAAAACAATTAAGGATTGGAGAAAAATTTCCTTTGACTTATGGATGCGTGTTCGACTTGCATACCTGCAATGTTTCATTTGTGAATTTCTGATAAAAGCATTTTCAATAAAATGACTGCACAAGATTAACAGGGGATGAAATTACTGTTGATTTATTTCAAGATTTAGATCTACCCTGTTTAAATTGGAAAGGCTTATCCAGAGAGGAAGTAAATTCAAACTCCTTGCTCTGAAAATATTCTGTTCTTTTAACTATAATACATTTCTGGATATTTATTTTCCAAAAATGCTAATTTAGTTTGAAAGTTATTTGTTATATGCTCCTGCAGGAAATCCAAGGGGACACATAAATTAAGTGGCCTGCGTTAGCAGCTGGTGGTATTGTGAACCAGTTGACAAACCTCTCTAAGGCAAGTGTGCCATAAAAGGGCTGGTTGGCTGAACAGGAAGCTAACCTACAAACTATTTTAGTGTCACTAATGAGGAATGTATTTTTATAAAGGTAAGTACATGCAAAAATACTTATGTTAGATGATCCAAAAGATGTTTTTAAATATTTGCTTAAAAAAAGTATGAATCCCTGGATATTACCTTTTAGTGCTTGTACAAATAACTTTCACATGTTACTATGAAAATCAATTTAAAAAAAGGATGCCTTTAATTCTAAAACTCTTAATATGCAACTTTTTGGTCATAGACCTTTATCAGGCAACAATGATTGAACACATACTTGTGTAATGGTAATTTATGTAACAATTACCATGTTTTCCATCCGCATGTCAGTGAATCATTTTTGATTTACACTGTTATCAGTTGTTCATTCACAGTTGTGCTGTACATTACATGATTTGTTGCACTTGCTTGCAAATGTTGGGCTCACTCCAAGCAAACCTAAATGATAACTGAGCATAAAACCACAATTCATGGAAATTATTGGGATCATGTTGCAGTATACTTCAATGAGACTCATCATGTTTTCACATAGCGATTTTGTGCTATTCACCATGTAACTTGACAAGTTACTCAATAGACATACATTTATTTATTTATTTATTTATTTATTTTTTTCAGATTTATACCCTTCAAATTTTTGGCCACAAAGAGACTAAAATAGGATTTTTAAGTGTCTTTCTGGGGTTACAATTCACAAAGGCTCAACAAAATTGGGCAATAAAATATTTACAAAACTTTTGTCTGGTCCAATGAGTCAGAATTTGGTGTAAACAATCACAGCCATCACCTTTCGATGTGTACCAGTACCAGCCTAGTGTACCTAATAAAGTGGCCAGTGAGCATGTATGAGTATATACAGGATTCTTCAATGTTTCATTTTTTTTTGGTGACGTAAATCCTTTGTTTGATGTAATTCAACCGTAATCTAAACAAAAGGACCAAAGGGACACGGTAACAGCTGCTTTGCTACATTGCAGCTTTTTATCTAGCTTGAGAAATAATGATACTCCTCAGTGGATGTGAATTGGAGGTCATTTATCATGTTTTGATGCCTCTCATCATCCTCCTCATCTTTACTGTGGTTTCCATTTTAAGAGATACACAGTCTTGGCTCTGGACATCTGTTGCACACGGCCTCATTGGCAGCAGCGGATACTTGCCTCACACAAGCACAATAATCCGAGATGCATAGTGAGTGTTTGCAATGCTCTGGCAGCATAAGAATCTCAAATAAAAACAGTGTCAATCATCCTCTATTGTTTGTTTATGTTTGGTAAGTCTCTTTCACTTTGGGTCTCAGTAGGTTTTGTGATAAAAATATTCTTAATACTAATGAAATTCAGAATCTTTCTAAAATGTTAGGAGAGAAATGTGGGAATTCACTCTCAAAGGGAAACATGTCTGTATTCCATTTTTCCTTAAGATGTGTCATACTACATCTGGGGGAACATCATTTATTAACCAATGTCAATTCCTTTCTACTGGAGACAAAAACACCCAGAAAACTTTCAACAATGAGACTGATTAGCCAGAGTGGTACACCTGCAGGAACTGAAGGGACAGACTTGCCATGACGTTTGTTGGACTAGTTCATACCAATTTTCTGAAATTAGCTGCTGATGATGAACATCAGTACACTAAAATAGCTAACTGCTGTCTCCCGTAACAATAGGTCTAAAAGAGCAGAACTGTGTGAACCATTGTGCGAAAGAAATTCATTTGATCCCGTGGCACCTGCACTTACTCACCAAATCCAGCATTCAGCAAATGTCAGCACATGAAAAATCTATCTGCAAAGTTTGAAGAATATTTACCGCCGAATACACTAATGACTCGTTCCCACGAAGATAATCGGCTCATTTCCATAAATTAATGCTCAGCATTATTGATGAGTGTTTAGCAAAGTTAGGCTAATGTAAACACTGCTGAGTTATGATTTGGAATAAACACAGAGTCGTACATTCCTCCAGATTTATATTCTCTACCCTTCAGCAGAAATCTCAGCAGAGCTGTTGTTTGTTTGTTTTTTTTTCTCCACTCCCCAGTGCGCCAGCTGGGAGAAACAAAATCTCTACAAAATTCATTTAATCAAACGGCACGTTTACGGAAGATAGTTCTTAAGGTCTTACACATGAATTAAATGCAATAATGAAATAAAAAAAAAAATTGTCAAAGTTAAATATACTTGTATGCCTGTCGTGTTCATATTTTTGGGCAAATTCACCTCAGACCCTTTCATATTACCGGCTGAAATATTAATCACAAACTACACAACAAATGACAGATTTAATCAAACGCTGTCAAATAAACAGTGATGAAGTGTTTGACTTTTGATACATAACACACGTCATCAAGTCAAACTTGCTGAAAATTCATTGTCAACTTCCAAACTTCAATAGAAAATGTGTACTTGTAAAGTGTATTAATAAAGTCCAGATAATGCCAGCTCATTGCCCATGTTTAGTGCATGTAAAAGTGGTTGTGCCTTAGCTAATATTACACAGCTGAAATAGTCTAACACACCGTAAGATCCACTAAATAAACATTAAGGAAATGTGTCATTTACAAAATAAAAAGGGCATTTTGTTCAAACACTGGTTCCTCCTCATATTCATCTTATTTGGCCAAATATTATTTTATATTAGTGAAAACAACAAAGGTGAATCTTTTGGAAAATTAGGCTTTTGCGGATCATTGATAAATATTCCTGTGACATGAAAGTGTCTTCCTTTGCTCTAACCTAGCCAATTAAATCATTGACCTAATTAATAAAAAAAAATAAACTACACTGAACAGTAACAAGTAAAATGAATTAAACAGATATAACAAATTTAACACTAAAGGCTTAAACTATTTGCTCCACTGGCACCTAAAGCCAAGGCAGCTTGTTTCACAGATTGGGTGCCACAGCTGTTAAAGATCTTCCACCCGTATTTTTGAGCCTGGATCCAGGAATGTCTAAGAGAAATTGATTTCGGAACTTTCAAGTTATAACTACAGAATAAAGGTGCAAAGGTTCAAACACATATAGCAGTGCTATACTATTAGGAATCCAAAACAGCCAATAAAAACTTGAACAAAGCCAAGAAGTAAACAGGAAGCCAGAACAGAGAGCACTGCACTGGTGTGATGTGTTCACAGCTCTTAGTTCTTCTCAGAAGCCATGAAGAAGCATAATGGAGAGCCTGAGCTCGAGCAAAACTAATGATTTATCCAGGCCGACTCACACATACTTAAGGCTCCCATATACATGGGTGTACTGTACGTATTTTTGTCAGCTGCATGGAGCAGTCTGCTGATCGCTGAAACTTCAAAGCTGAATTACTACATTTCTCATAACAAATTTCTTCATTTCCTACAATTCCTCTTAGCGTGACACCTCATCTTTACGCACATATTTATTGGTCTCTAAAAGTCCTTAAATTCCCTCATTGATATGTTGTACAAGTTTCTACATTTTCCAATATCGTGACCTTTAAAACTGACCTTTGTGTGAACGTGTCCAGTGGACGTCCACACTGAGTCCACACTGAGGACACCTCCATTATATTCAGACTTGAAATACGCCTAAATATGTGGAAGCCTTTTGTCAGCACTTTCTCTCCTCCAGAAATGTGTTCAGTCTCCGTGGCAACCATCGGTCCAACTCCTGCTAAAAAGTGAATGTTTCAAGAACTTCCATTTCTGCTTCAGATTTTAACCTGGATTTTTCAAGACAGCATCTTCAGCAAATATATCTTGTGACAGATTTATCACCTGAATAGAAGAATACAAGATATTGATGTGCAACAACAAAAGACACGGCTCTAATGTGCTGCTTGCATACCGTAGCTATTCTATCTTGGAATAAATTGACGTAGGAGAAAGCAGAAGTAGTAGTTTCATGCAAGTCAGCCCTAATCCTGGCCTGGTTAACAGCTCTGCTCCCCAGCCACCATCTCCAATCACACCGCTTTCTCTTTGTCTTCTTTAGAGCCACTGTTAGTTGCCCACCTGGGACCTGGTCATGCAGTTTCCCCTCCATAAGAAATACAAAACATATATCTTCCATATCCCATAAAATGTCTTGCTGTCAAACATACTGTAGTCAGAAAACAAAGCATTCACAAGCCAAATTTAGGGAAACATTGTTGCCTTGTGTTCCATACCAAAGACAAAAAGGCTCCTGCAGACTTTTATTAGCAAGAAGTTTAGAAGTCATTTACTGGAACTGTATTGATTCATGTCAGAGCCTTTAGTAAAGGTAATTATGCCTTTATCTTATTCAACACAATGTCTTTTACAGGAATATTACATGCATTTTTAAACAGGACAGAGTTGAACACCAGAAGAGGAAGACTGTATGGATGAGAGGAAGGACTGAAAGAAGTAGACTGAAAGAAAAACGTGTTAGTTGCGTAGGAACCTCCAAGAAATATACGTCATTATTCTGGTCAGTGTTGAGATCTGTGACGTTATAAATCAAATTAATATACAGAACACCATCTACTGCCAACATCTACTTGTTTTATCTGATCCAGATTTCAGCAATTGGAACAAAACTTTTTTTTTTTACTCTATGTTTTGAATTTTTTTGAGTATTTAAACTGTTTTAGAAATTAAGGAAAGATGCACACTCCAACAAAAAATATCCACAGAAAGCTGAAAAGACTTAAACTTTTTTGGAGAACTGCATTACATTGTTGCTTGAATGTGCTGCTTCGCCCTTACATGAATGATCTGTCCCAGATAGTCACACAGAAAAAGAAATAAGTCTTTGGGGCAGAGAAAGCTCTTTGCTTTCTCTGCCCCAAAGACATTCCTATCTAAAATATGCACCAGCTAGCTTAAAGATAGCCAGTATAATCAAAAAATGCTGAAAAAAAATCAGATAAAATTTAAGTCATGGTTGCAGGGATATTACCAATTTTCAGACAGCGATGACTGTTACTCAGCCAATACTTTGACTCAGCATGCTGCAGGAGTCAGAATTTGAATCTCTGTTGGAGATGAGATCTGAACCTTTCAGACAGCGCTGCTACTGAGATCATTTAGAAGTTTTCAGACTCAGATGATTCCTTCCGGGAAGTCCCATTAGCTCAGATACACTTGGGATCTGCGGCTTAGGGGATGGATATCTTGGAGCAGAGGGTTACGTTGATCTAACAGCAGGTTTCTTGAGCCTCGGATGCTGCCGTGTGAAGTGCCAGTCTCTCACAAAATGACTGTCGGGCCACAGCTGCAGTGACGTGACCTTGTGCACCCTGCAGCTTAACTTTACATGAAGCAAGATAAGAAAGATATCCACAACTGCTGCCAAGCACAACTATTTTTTTTTCTGCTACTGATTTATCGCATCACCAATATTACAATCAGTTCGAGTGCCAATTTTAATTAGATATCAATCACCTCCTTAAATTCTTTCTTAAACTCAAACATGTATCTGCTACTGTCTGACATTCTTATTTTTGCTTAAGTGGATGTTTTGAGTTGCTGTTCTATTTAATTAAACTTTTTACTGGTCCTTATTTTACCAAAAATGAGGTTGCGGTTGTATTGATGTGGGATGTAGCTGGTTAGATGATTAGGTGTAATATTGATGTTGCATGATGAACTATATGAATTTAATGAAACCAGCCTTATAATAAGTCTAACAAAAATCAATCTAAGGGATGGAGTCTCGCCACTGAAATAATTACAAAGTAAATTTAAAGAAACGCTGTAAAGATAAGGGTTATAAATAAATGAAACTGAGAGCTGAAAATTTATCTATTCACATATTATATTTGCTATTTTATGACATTAAGACCTTTTTGTTCATGATTTGATAAAAAAGGAAACACACAGAAAGGGTTTAGCAAAAGTTGATTGTATGCTAATGTGGAAAGTCAATATCCAGGGAACTGAACAGTCTTAAAACTAATTATATTGGTTCAAAATCCAATTTTTATCAAACCTTATCTTCCTCTCAGGGCTATCCAATCAGGCTTTTACAATCCACACTTACAGTAGTAACACCTAACCTTCATCTGAGGGAAATAAAGGAGAGAAAAATGTAAAAAGTTTGTGATGAAAACAAATGCATTAATTGCAACAGATTGAACTGATATAACTCTGACCCAGTAGAGCCTGAGTTTTAATGGATTCTCTGGTTCTTTCTCCTTTCTTTACAATCCAAACATGAGTTTAAATCTGGACAGCTGTGGAGGAGACATGGTGATCAACATCATGTTAGACAGGCACTATGCATTTTAGTTTTTACCATATTATTTAGATCTCTAGGTGAAGGCCAAAAACAACATTGTTTCTAAAGTCAACCTTTCAAACATAAAATACTTCTGTTGACAGCTGTTTAATACATTGGTCACAATTTAAAGTTTTGATTTATTATGGATTACAATGAAAAAAAAATGGCAGATCAATTTATTCATTTAGGAGAAACTTTGACATTCAGTGAATTTTTTTTAAGCACGACTCTTTGAGATCATAAAAAAGGTGGTCTAATTTAAAACTTTTCAGGAGACCATCTGCATACATGTAACATTTTATTAAGATTGAGAAAGGAGCACAAAAACACCTTTAAGGGCGGAAAATGTGTCTGTTTTGTGTTCTTTGAACTACAAGATATGTCCATTTATTGGCATCTAAAGTAAAAAAAATAATCTATTCTCATTATCTGCTTAATCACTATCAAAGCTGAAGTGAAGTCAGATTCCCCATCAGAGATGTAGTACACACAGGATCATAAGCAGCAAACTGTGGACACTTTATTACTTTGTTGATGATTCCTTTCCTGGCTTCACTGATTGACCTGCTATAATGTCTTTGTACAACTTGACTCATACGCATTCATAAGCATACAAGAGTCTCTGTGTAAAGCCCAGATTCAACTTGAGCAGTTTCGTGCGATTGTGTGCGCGATCATGGCAAAAAGGATTGCTCAGGCCCTTTATAAATGCTCTCCATTTACCTTTCAGGAGCTGATTGCTTCATACCTCGGTTTTCTGAATCTTCTCTTCCTCCCATTTTCTGTCGTCTCTCCTCTCTTTTCATTTTAATGGGATAAAATGATGTTGGATTTTTCTTTGACATTTGTCTCCTTAGGAAAACCTGAAGAGGATTCCTGAAGCAGCTTTATAGAGATAGCTGAATACCAAAAGGAACGGAAATATAAGACTAACAATATAAACATGCAAACACAACAATCAGCGATAATTTATTCAACACTAGTAAGCCATCAAAACAAATATTTATATTTTTCTCATGTTCCTTTCTGGCTTCTCGGCTAATTAAGGTCAAACCAGCATGTGTCAATAAAGAAATAATAATATTCTCTTCTTCTCAGTTTCAATAGAAAATAATCTAAAGATGAGAGAAAGGACTAAAAAGTCCACATAAGATATTCTAGTCCCACATTTTTTTTAAAAATAAATTCAAAAACTAACTTAAAGCAACATCATAAGTATTACAACAAAGACAGCTTTCAGTACGTTTTAGTCTTTGAGCAGGAAAAAACCTTTTCTGTGCTACGGAGGATGATGAGCGTTGAATTAGTCATTGCAAATGTCTGGCTTATTATGAGACATGCATTCTAAATTGGCATGCTAAAAAGAACAAGCTCTCAGTTTGTACAGCTTGATTTTATATTGCTAGACTAAACATCCGGTGAAATACGACAACTTGTGTTTGACCTTTGCTGTTGTGACTCTTTGGCAATATTCATTTCCTTCCTTTAACATGAACTGATGTGCAGCTGGTACCATGGATCATATGGAGTGTCACTGAAAATAAGCAAATATTTAAAATCAAGAAACTGCACAGAATGCTTTTACAGCTGTTGCTGCTAACTATACTGATGACAGTTATCATTTAAAAAAAAGGTATAAAATACTCAATAAATGTCACATCTGGTCATGAATAATTAAAAGAGTTCATACCAAAAAGAGACTGAATAAAACCTTTGCAACATAAAATTGTCGCATACATTAGAAGATTTTTAGAGGAATTTGTTAACAAGACTATCTGGACAAACAACTTGCCTATCATGAAAGTGATGGCCATAAAAACTCTCTATTATATTTTAATGGGTGTTGTGTGCCACGTCTCTTTCACTTCAACAGTCTCTAATTCACATATAACTGTGATGCATTTAAAAAAATGTGAATATAATGAAACTGAAATGAACGTCATGTAATTACCAGTGCCTATCTGTAAATATTTAAATATAAATACAAGTGAATAACTTTGTAAATCTTTAACAGTGTGACTCACAGAGGTTATTCGCATTACGTTATCCAACACAATGACTAAAAATGAAACGATATGTTTAAGGGCATTTTGGACTGGAACATATCAGTCCAAAATGTATCTCCAGCATTCGTGCTTATTGTGTAACAGCGAAATTGCACTATGAGTCACTTCACACTAGTTTTAAGACGTCCTGGCATGTGTCCTTGAGGCTGCACAACTTATTTGTCAATCAGTGTAATAAATTGAGCAGAAACCGGTGATGTACAAAAAGTGAGCACAATAATCAAATTAAACTGTGGCTGTCCCTTTTTTTTTTTTTTCCTTCTTCAGTAATGTGCTGAAACATCGTACTAAGATGGTACCGTTAAATATGCTGAGCAGGAGAGGCATTTCTTAATGATTTGTAAAAAAAAAGAAAGAAAAAAAAATAGGAAAGTTCTTTCTTGTTGTTAGGAATGATAATGAAGTGAAAAGCCCTCATGCAGTCTTTTTTTCCCCTCTGAGAACATAATAAGAGAGGTGCCCTACTTTAACAAAGATAAATTCTTTTGCACTTTGCACATAAAAATATAGACAAGACAAATATAGCATAATTAAATCAAACAGTGCGGAGAAAAATAGGAACTCACTTTGACGAGGAGCTGAAAACGGTGAACTGGGTAGTGAAAGGCGAATCCCCGGAGACATTCAAGACACTTTCAGGATGATTTCTGGGTGAGGGTAGATTGCTATTCTTATATTCTGAGCGGGATGTGATTCTCTGAGGGAAGTTAAATGTGGATTTGATGTGACTAATTTTTAATTAATGCTCGTTTGATGAAGAATCCCCACGTTTCAGACCTCTGTTTTGTCTTTGAAATGTTCTGTTTTCAAATTAGACAAGTTCAAACGTAGCAGTGTCACCTATTTATGGTTGAATCTCTAATAAGAAGATTTTACATTCGTTAGTTTGAAAGATGCTAACAGTGTTATGCAAATGCTCACAGCTAAATGACCTTGTTGCATATGCACAGCTGCTTCTGCCGTTTTAGACACCATTATGCAAAAGCACAGCAATATACTTTAGGGTATCGAATAGACCACAGTGAAATATGCTCTTGGCTTTCTTGAGTTATTGCTAGTACTGATACTTGATGTTAGGACCACTTGTGCTATCGCCAAATAAATGAAATTACATTTAATCTTACCCATGATTGTGTTAATGATTGTGTCATTAAATTGATGGCGTACAATATTACATTTTTTTTTCTGAAATGTAACAGAAAACAAAAAAAAAGTATTTGACATATTATTCCGGAAGTAGTAAATCTATACCTAGCATGTACTTTTTGAATGGTATTTCTAAAATAAAGTAACATTACAATTATATTCAAACTTATATAAATGTGCCCATTAAAAAGGAAAAAAAGTCAGTTACTGTAAAAACTGAGAAAAAATATCCTCAAAGTAACTGACAGCCATCGGCAAATCTTTTGTTTTCGTCCGGGATGTTCCAGAGCCGAACCTTTAGGTTCCCGTTGCTTAATAGCTTCCATGTCATTCTACACTAACCGCACCTTCTCACTTGACCAGCTATAAAACATGAATTAATATGGACATATAATTTAGACAGACTAAAAAGCAGATTACTCCAAACACCTGTGAGTTCTTCAGTCTTGATTGTGTCTCTTTGTAGCAGGTGCCATCATATCAGTGGTTATTAATAGAACGGCTGCCAACTGCACTACAGCAGGCAGTCTGTGTTGGAGGCAGTCAAACGCTCTGATTGCTCCAAACTAATGACTTTCATTTGGATGTGACAGCTTGGTGTTTACAGGCTCCCCTCATATTGATAGATTGCATAATATAGAGTCATTTGTTTACCCTCTTGTATGTACCTTTCCATCTCTGTACAGGTGTAGCGGAACAGGACAGAATCTAGTTGTGATTAATAGCGCAATAATTATATCTGAGCTGAGTCTGGGGAAAATAAGATATGCTTGAGTTTTGTTCTCCCTCAGAACTCATCTAAAGTTACTAAAAGGTTTTATCTTTTCCTAATTGCTCCTGTTTTAATGCTGCTCAAGGCTGCCGCTCAGGAAAACAATCTCAACATCATGTTTTGCAGATCAAACAGCCACACAGGTGATATTGCGCCAAATAATCAGTTTCAATAGTTCAGCGGGAGTTGCTGTGTGAGGGCAGGCCGCAGGCATCTCCAGCAGAGAGATGAGGAGTCTCAGCTGAGGCATGATCAAAGGATCGACAGTGAGTTGGTCTGAACCAAACACCTCATCACATTTACCAGTGAAAGACGGGGAATGAAAATTTCTTGAATTAGCCTTCGTTAAATATATATTTATCCTTGAGATATTCTGGAAACATTACAAAAAGTTACATTTTGTTTTATACCTTTTTTTCAGGAAATTGAAAGAAAAAAAGTATTATATTCTCAACATTTGCACATTCTTGTGCTGTCATTATTTTGAGACATGAACATTAATTGTAACGAACAATGATGTGTGAAATGATGGCCAATGACTAATGTGACCTACTTGACATTCTGTAATAAAGTGATCTATGCATAAAAATAGGAGTGACTGGAAAAAAAAGGGGTAAAAAGGAAAAGACATATCATGTTTCTCTCCAACTGTTTTTGCAAATACATGCAAATCTAAAAGTGTAAAAATTGCAAAGACGTCTTTTCATAATGATTAAATTAATACTTGCTTTCCTTATAAAAAATAAAGGATTAAAAAAGATCAGATAATTGCACAGTACTGTGCAGGTGAGATGTAAACACATTGGTAGATATTTATTGCAGATTGCAGAGCCCATTTCATGTACTTCATCTCTAAAACTGAGCATTGGATTTACGAAAATAGATTATTTACATATGAATAACCAAAGGTTGTGTATTGGAGAAACGGGTAGCAGCTTCATTTTTATAAATAAATATTCAATTTACTTTTATAAACAGTCTTCAGTCTAGAAAATGTTTATGTAAATACATCCAAAACAAGAACAAATACATATAACTTAGTATTATTTATGCTTTTGGTGCAGATTTATTTAATTCAATAGAGAATCTGTGACAATTACTGTTCATATAAGTCAATCTAGCCTACTTTTTTAAAATAATAGTGAAAGATGTCAGTTTCTAAATGTCAAAACCTGGAGACAAATCCCAAATCTCACAGCTGTAACTGAAGCTAAAGGTGTTACAAGCTATTTGCTCCAGTATTGAATATAAACCCACGCCACACTTCTCCAGTTTTTCACTCAAATGAAAACTAGGAAACTATTTTACTTCCACTGTAAAAATATGAACTGTCTTGATCTACTTTCGAAATATGTGACACTCCTGGTCAAGATGTGTACAAAAGCCTTAAGCTAACTTGTTATGATGGTGAATAAGTGTGGAATCAGCTTTTTAAACTCCTGGGGCCTTGATGACAATGGAGGAAAGCACATGTTCACGCAGTTTAAACGCTGCGTTTCAATGGGAACCTGGTACACACATCATGGTGCTCACATCTGATGAACATCAGTAAACAACTTTAACCAACACAATGAGCTTCATTTACATAACAAATTAGTGCAGGCATTTATCAAGGGCACAATAAAAGATAAAAACTTTGATTGTTTTCCCCTGTAAATGTAACAGTTTTACAGTTTAATCTCTATCCATCTGATGAAGGACAGATGGATGTCTACATTAAGACTGACATATTTGGAACACAAACATATATACTGATGCAATCAAATGCAATAAAAAGTATGAATTTTTTGTTTTTCCATGCTCTTTTTCTATTAGAGGGAAGAATAAAGCCAAAATGGACATGTCAAAATTTAAAGAAATAATTTGTCTGCATTACTCTTTTGGATACTTTTTCTAAAAAGCATAATGTCACTTTGTAATTGATTTACACAATTCAGCTTTTCCTGTATGCATTGTAATGTATTGGTGCAGTTGAGAAGCATTTGTTTCTATCTGTATGTGCAAACAGGCTCTCGCTGCCAAATTTGTGTAAATAATTAAAGTACCGTGGTTGTTTTGCAGCCTGAAAAAAAAAAAAAAAAAAAAAAAAAAAAGAAAATAGCAGCTACATTCTTCAAAGATTTTACACACTTTCACATCTTGTAATTGCCATAAGATCTTGGTGGTTTATGTTGCTTGGACCAAAGTAATGTGGGGAGAGTAGGTCCGTCTTTGAAGGCCTGATGGGATGTGTAAAATTGGCAAAGTGCTAAAGTGTAAAAGACATTGATGGATGTCCGGGAAGAGGTTTTCAAGGTAATATTTGGGAAGAGAAAATCTCATTTTGCTCAAGCTAGCTTAAGGGAGCACTAAACTCAATCAAACATAAATGTAATCAAACATGTCATCACGCTTTGTAGCTGTAGAGGGATCTCTTTGACCATAGATATACTGCGCACCACTGCACACCCCTCCTTATCCCCCGTCCCAACCACACACACACACACACACACACACGCACACACACGCACACTATTTTTCCTCTGCGCTCCCCCTCAGCTCTCCATAAACAAAGACTGGACAGTCACTTTACTAAGGTCACTGTGAGATTATTCTGGAAGTGAATGAGGAAAACCACTTTATTGCATCTCTCTGATAGAACAGTTCACTTTTATCTTACTAACTAAAGCTTAAATTAAGTTGCAACAATGAACAGTCCAGATAGAAAGATGGGATAAAATGTGAGATATATTTTTAACCTGCATGGTTGAAACAAGTTGTTAAAAAAACAGCACTGTCATCACCTTTTAACTTAAAAGGTGATGACATTGCGAGTCTTCTTGTCAGGCAGTTCCTCATTCACGCATTTCAAAGTCGGTGAGGAACAATGTTCTCTCTGCTTGGTTTTCAGCACCACTTATGTTTTTCTTACAAAATCAAAAATCTTGCTACAGAGCTATATATAAACCTTAATAGTGTGAAACATTTTCCAGGCACAGCTTGAACACCATGTAAATATGTAGAATCAATCTAATCAATCGCCATATGCTGCCTAATCTAGAGGTTAAATTATGTTCAACACTCTACAGGTTTGTTTCTCTAACAATCAAACTGGCAACAACTGAACCGAGCATTGAACAGAGTATATCCATAATAAGAGCAACATACCTGGATACTAACTGAAAGAGGACTTGGTTGGAGAAACCTCACCATCCTCTTTAGGAGACTGTCTTGGGAAAACAGGGTGTCTTCAGTCAGAGGCTTCTTCAAACCACTGTGTTACAGACTGCTGCAAGAGATCTTTCCTGCCAACAACTATATATAATAACTCCTAGAAGAATTTTAATTAATATTCGTTAATATTTATTTTCCCTCTGAGATCAATAAAGTATTTTTGAATTTCAATTAAATTTGGTTCAATATAGATAAACTAAACTGAAATGAATTTAACTAAAAGGTCAAAACTTGAAGTCCAGTTTCACTTTAAATTTTTACGGTTCCACCTGTGCTTTTCAAATAAACATTACTAAGCTCCACAGAGTTAACATAAAATTGAAATGAAATTATTTTAACCTGAAGTTAGCTGATAGTGTGTGAACATTATGAGAAAGGTTATAAAAACACTGGAGACTGCTGCCTTGGCTTTCATGGCAAACCTTAGAGGAGTCAGTTTAATCTCTGTTCTCAGTTTCACAGTGACAGTAGCTGACATGTGACAGACTTTGCCTCTGCTTGTCAGATGCCATGTGTGGAAACATGTCTTGACATAGACAGAAGGGTTATCAAAACCCACCGGCTGGACAACGGGGAACGGTAGGACGTCGGGTCTTAATTAATTACACAAATGTATTTTTAGAAGTAGTTCCAAGGGGAGAAGCCTCCGCAGCTCTCTCTGAAAATCATTGCTCATTCAGTTATTCAGTCCTAACAGGTAATTGTGTCCAGTATGGAAAAAGATGTTTTTGTAGATAGAATGATAAAAAAGGTCCATTTTTTTTTAATAAAACAGCCTGTTTAGATAGCACTTCATTTAGTTAAATACAGCAATTATTTTTGACATGAAAATGCACGTAGAGAAAAGCATATTTTACCTCCTTTTTTCTCCAAGTAATTTTCACGTAGAGTCATTTTTCTTCAAATTTACTGTTCCTGAATAATTCATTTTAACCCTGATAGCCGAGTGCCCTGGTTTCTGTAAATGGTTCCTACATGGTAATCTATCAAGCATTTATTTTTGTGCTATACAGTTGATTCAAAAGTGGTCAAAGTCTTTCCGGTGCTGGTTTAATTCTTGTTAGCCAAATAAAACAATCAGTTGTCAATAGAAGACTCAGGACTACTTCAAAACGACTTTTTCCAGTCTTATCTGAAGCTTCAAACAATTGCTCAACATGACGTAGAAATTGACAGGTGGTTAAACGAGTGCTTTATAAATGCAATTCTTTAATCTTCCATCGAGCCCTCAAGGGGATGTGGAGGATTTTTTTTTTCTTTTGCATTACCTAGCAAAAGGTTTTGCGTTACCTCATAATGATGTACTGATTAGTTCATGTGGCATAATTTAATATTCTAAGCCTTTTTTATGGTGGGCGGCATACTTTCTGCTATAATATAAGGTTATCATAAGCTTTTTCCATGTATATTAATATCTTCTTGTGTAATATCTGTATCTTTTTCTTTAGGATAGAAATGCACCACAAACCTATGATATAAACAGAAACTTTCCATAAGAAGGGAAGAAAGAAAAAATACATCCAAACTATTTAGACTATTTCTGAGCTATTTTCATGGGATAATAAAATCATCTGACAGTTTTGATTGTGTCTTTTTTGTGTTGGTAGTCTGAATGTTTAAAGGACTGCTTTCAGTGCCATTCCATCTCCACCTTATGCAAACACACATAAACATGGAGTGAATAAATACATTTTCAGATTTTTTTTTTTTCTGCACTAAAGAGTTAAGAACAAACACTGAGGCTCTTTACATGTATATACATTGGAAATTTTAAACTGACATTTGTGACTGTATACAAAATAGATCAGCAAATATTGCAGTAAGCATTTTGCGAGGTAACGCAAAATTTATTGTGAGATAACGCAAAAGTTTCGCGGGGTAAAGCAAAAGAAAAAATGCTCCCCATGTCCCTTAGGGGGCTCCATAATCTTCCATTAGTTATGAATAAAAACATACCATGAATTATACATTGTTTGTTTTGTTTCGTGTTTTTTTAAAATCTTGTATATCTTGCTGTTGGCTCAGATTGTTTTTACACAAACTTTGGCAAGACTTTAGGAAGAAAGCAAAAATATTTCTTTCTGCAGGTTTGGGAAGTAAACTGTAAAACATTCTTAGTGCTGTGGATGAGTTACCTAAAGAACAAATCATTACAAAAATAAAGACAGATTGCTTTGGAGAGGGATTTCATCAAATTGCAATTTCCCAGAGCAGCTGTATACGTAATGTTTACTGAGGCTCAATTACCATTTCAAGGGATATTACAAGCTGAATTATAGCTGTGTGGAATGAATAGTGATGGAAAATGTTCAGAGTTTCATGCAAAGGTCTCTTCCATTAAGAAGCGGCTTGCCATAAAAGGCCAGCTGGATTATAGGGGTCAATTTCCGGCTGAAGATTTCCTGTTTGCTGATGGAATGGTGTCAAAATCAGAGGTAATCCATATACAATGATTTCCGAGTCTTGATCAAAACACTCATGGCTTAATTACTCGGATTTTCAAACGTCACACCTACTGTGTTTCCTGTTCCCCATATTCAGTGGCAGTGATTATGAAGCCTGTGTCATAAACCCTTTAAATTATCTTTACCTCTACTCAAAATAATTAGACAACACAATGAACCAATGTGACTTTGCAAGGAATTATTCTTTTGTTCCATATTTAGGATTCCCACTAAGGCACCTAAAATAAGCCCTGATTTAACTTTATCATCTGCTTTTTTTTTTTCTTAGCTCTATCACAAATGGATTGTCTCTGATGCTTCTGTAACTTTTCTGCACCTATAAGCTGGTGCATGACAATAAAGGAGGCATACCTCTTTGTGAAAGAGCAGGGAACCGTTGAAAGCTACAGAGGCTCTGTATTGGACTGAACATTCCATCTGGTTTGTATATCAATAAGGTAGGTTCGTGACTTTGAAGTGATTGATTTGGTTTGAGGAAAAGGTCATGTTTAATGACTTGTGCTTCATGCCAACCTTGATCTGTTCCAATATTAGGCAAGTAAATATCTGACAGCGCCCAATGTAATGAAACCGAATGAAGAATTAATTAGGGAGGTTTTTATTCTTTTAATGCAGATCACGGAAGACACTCTGCTTCCTCTTATTTCCTGGAATTTGTTGTCTTTGCAAGATTTTTTCCCCCAATGGTTTTATCAGAAAATATTATGAAGTGAAGCTAAATATAAACCAGAAACGTTGACGTTCACAAATGGAAGAAAAACAAAAAAAAAAAAAACACCAATTTCACACCAGTATTTTGTTCTTGCTCCAACATGACTCAAATATCCAGGGAGTCTGTTCTTTGAGAAGCTGAAGGAACTGCAACATAATGAATACATGAGATCAAGAACAAAGACAGCAAACTGGGTCAACATGTTCATCTGCACTTCGAGTAATACAAAGTGATATTAACTGCACTCAAAAGATGCATGGATATTAGTTTTCCAGTAAAATTTTTTATTACACTTCTTATTTTTTTTTAAATTGGCAAAATGACGAAATTATTAAGATATGTATGTGTATGGCCCAAGAATGATTATTGTGTAAATAAGTAATGAGACACAACACTTACTATATTCTACCCTAGTCTGTCTGCATTGGCACCTTGATTTAAGATAATATATTTTCAGTATGAAATTGAACATGATCCAAAATATGATTTTTTGTGTATATATATATATATATATATATATATATATATATATATATATATATATATATATATATATATATATATATATATATGCTAAGATAATAGCCAGCTACAACTGTAGTTCTGGCAACTCTCCTTTGGCTCTTTTTCTGAGCTTTTAACGTTAGATTTTAATTTATTTCATTATGCCGTTAAAACAAAGTATAGTTAAGTCAGACATTTTGCAGCCAGTCAGTTATTTACATTAGTATAACATCAGCACATGCTTTCCTTCATTAATTTTCTGAAGAAGTCAGAAAAATACTAGATCATTTTTAGACATCTCTGCAAAAACGAGCCATCCCATTTGAGATATAATTTCTCACCTCTAAAACAACGTGTGATCATCAGTTTTCTTGTTTGTTGTGATATTTTGCTGTAAAACATTATTTAATCAAAGATTTAACTTATGGGAAAAAAAAAAAAAAAAACAAGCTATCAAATCACGAGGCATCAAAAAAAAAGGTTTTACTTCAAAATAATTATATTCTGCAGTGGAACATTTCAGTCTTATTTGAGAACACTGCATAGATTTAGGACAAACAAAATATAAGAAGTAGAGGGGAAACTAGAATACAACTGGAATGCTTCATAAACAAAAATTATGAGCAGTCATAGACTGGCTTTAAACCACCCCTAAGTATCCCCTATAGTGCTAATATTAAAGCCCACTGATTATTGTGCATCTTGTGGTATCATTTCTTTGAAATCCTGAGTCGAGTTTCTTTTATTGCACATTTGTCAAGGAAAAAAAAAATACCATTGGTTGGGTGGTAGCGAGACAATTACTTCAGTTCTTAACCTGTTTCCTAGTCCTGCTTGGTCATGCAGAAATCAGGTGCAGTCACACACACACATATATGACAAACGATCACAAAGTATCCCCACAAAACCGTCTTGCTCTTGAGGGTGGTAATTAGTTTGGCCCTCTGACACCAGTACGGCTCTTGAAAACTCTATCAAACCTTATAGTAGTTATCTGCATGGCTCCTGCCAGACTTAAAATTAGAGTCGTATGGAATGTAATTAGAAAGAGGTCGTTTAATTACACCGTCCCGACAAATGCTAGAAGAGCCTTGTAAGACTGATGACTTTCTCATTTGTGTTTTATGTGTTTTAGTTCTGGACATAAATGAAATTACATCTTTGAGTGCTCAGAGTGAAATCAAATTTTAAATCTGACAGCGTTGCAAAATAGAGCCACCTGCATCCGATGTTAGTGGCAAAGCACCTCTATGTATTACCTCTCACAGAAATTCTACTGAAAGCTTTCCCTCCGCAATGTTCATTCTCTTGCTGCTTCCTTACTATCCCTCAATGTAAGTGTGCTGTACAGGGCTAGAAATTTGACAGAGTGAGTTAGTTGACCAGATGTTTCTCGGTGCAGATAAAGTAGTCTCGAGATAAATGTGATGCAGTCCGTGGCTGCGATAAGCTCAGTGTGCTGCTTGTGTGGCCGTTGACTCCCTGCTCCTGTCTCAGCATTTATCAGCGGGTTCTATAACAGGCTGACCCCCTGACCTGCATGTGCTTACATCATGCTTTTCATTCTAGGCACAGTGCCACGGTGGCGGTGAAAGGTGTTTAATGAACTGTCTTGTAAGGAGAGGGTTGCGGTCGCCCATCAGCTCTCATCTCTTCCTCCCTCCTCCCTATTTCTGCAACTCTTTATTTACAGCTGCTTTTTGCTGAGCTGGTGCTTTTACTAAGAAATATTATACCCTGGAGGTGTAAATAGTTCATCTGTAAACGTTATTTGCTTGGGATTTACATGTTACGGGGTGAAGCGAAGATCACATAGGAGTGATTCCTGGTGTTCTCTTTGAGATATACATCGACAAGTAAAAACCAGTGCATAAAATCGCATTATTGGCTTTAAAACCACACAAAAAAATGTAATAGTGTTGAATGTGGTATAATTAGACATTTTTCAAATTCATTCTTTTTCATATAATTGCATTTATTGGTCTGTGACAGCAGCCACAGGTCGATGGTCCTTTGTTAGAAGGTGCTGGGAATGTGTTAGACCACTTTCACTGTTAATTTATTCTGTATTGACCAGTCTGGACATGAATGGAAATGATGGAATAAATAGAATAGTTTTCAAGTATATTGTGTGAATATATGGATATTTCCAGCACTGTTTTTAATGATTTTTAGACCTTTGCAGAGACTTTTTCTTTGTATTAACAGAATCGACTCTTACTCTGCATTTAAACTATTGTGCAGAGGCCACCTCTTATAGTGGGCCAGGTCAAAATGGAACGTCACATAGATCTTCCAAAAGTATTCATCATTCATACTTTTTTTGAACAACTCCTGTAGTGCATGAACTGAGAATGCAACCCACCTGCTAGATTCAGGAATGGACAAGTTTTCCTGAAAAAGGAGCAAGTCGACTTGGATGGGAAAATAAGATTATGTCAAAAATATTGAGCAACATGTCAAGGTACGAACAGGAAGTTAAAGCTTGGGTGCAATGATCCAAAAAATGTATTCAAATTAACTTTAAGTTGACTTAATGGCAACAAAGTCAATATTCTGGAGTGGTAATCACAGAGGCTTAGTCTCACTCTCACAGAAATTATGCGGATAGAGTGCAAAAGTTGTGCTAGGAGTCAATTTTCAGTTTTATTTGGAGGAAAAGGTATAAAATTCCAGCAAACAATTGTGTAAGGTACCTAAAACATTTAACCTTAATAACTCAGCTAAATGGTAATGCTGCCGAAAACTGAGAAAATTTATGTAAACATCTGAAATTAAGAAAGTAATTTAAAAAAAAAACTAAAATATACTGTCACTTATTTTCTCTGGAATTTATCAAATAAAACATATTTTGGTAATCCCAACTATGATAAAACAGGAAATAGTCTGATTTAATGTCATATTTTTCCCCCCCACATCTGGTTTCAACTTATATTCCGCAAATACCATTGTTCATCCTCACATTATACTTCTCGATTTTTAAATTGCAAACAGTTTACAAATATTCACAGTTAGCTTAAATGTTTCTTAGAAGAAGATTGCTCTGTAGCACAAATAATTCGACTTGCCCACTGTTTTTCTTAAACAAATTCCCAAATTGCACAAGGTCTGCGGTTACTGGAGTGTAAAGCAAACACAATTAATTTGATGCTTACAGGAGCAGGAAGTTGCCTGGAGTGAGTGTTCTCATATTTATGGAACAAACTAGTAATTAACACTGTCTTGTCTGTTCCCTGTGAGACACTTATATCTTTACTAATCTCAGATAAAATTAGATGTATTTTTGTGCTTTGTTCTTGTCGCTCCAATTTGATTCCTTTGGGAAGGGAAATGATGTCCTGTCCTGTTTTGGTTCCTTTGTGTTTTTCTGTGGAGAGTCCCATCTCCCTGCCATTTTATTAGAAGATGCATGAGTTTCGTTGGTTTTGCTTGCTTTTTAATAAAAAGTAAGTTCACATTTCTTCTCTTCACGTTAAAATATGAAAAGTTTAAGATGCACCTTTTCACAAATGTGTTTTTGTTTTTTTAAAAGAAAGAACAACTTTGTCTTGCATTTAATTATGCTCTTTTGAAACTCATTTGCTAGACATACAATAATAAATTAACTGATAACATTTTTAGCTATTGGGAAATTAGAAGAAATATAAACTTTAGGAAAGTGCACTAGAACAAAATTAAATGTACTCTGTTACTTGTAAGAAAGAAAGAACTTTACAAAAATAAATAAATAAATAAATAAATAAATAAATAAATACATAAATAAGAGATGTACCAAACTGAGCAAGAGGATGAGAAAATGCTTTTCAACTCTTTAATGCTTCTACTCCCAGTCCTTTGGTTTGGAGCAAACAATAACAAGCTTGTGTGAAAAGAACAAAAACAACTCAGATGCCATTATACTCAAAAAAGCTTGTGGGCTACTCACCAAATGATGTTTAATGTTACACTGCATTTATGAATAATGTATGAATCTGACATAACGTGCAAGTTCTCTTGATCCTCACAAAAATATTAAAGGCATGTATATCCTTTGGCAGTGCTTTCTCTTCAATGTATTTTCAACCACTGGAGACAATCTGTTGCCTTAGCTGAGGAGGCAGAGGAGAGCAGCCTCTTTGCACGTCAGCTTCCGTGTTCGGGGATAAGCGGCTCGGTCGCTTCCGGTCAATTGAAAATGGGATTTTACACTAGATGTTTGCAGGGCTTGGCCAAGGTAACAAATAATGATATACATCGGTCCGAAGCCCCAGCAAGTAAGCTGGAGAAAGGTTTTAAGATGTATGCCTCGTTATACATTCACAGATACAAAGCTGAGTTTTACTTTCTTTAAAATTTGTGGCTAACATTAACTTTAGCTTATGCTAGCAGGCAATATTCTCTGACATTTTCTTGTAAAAATGTGCTATTTGAGTATCTAAACATTTGAATCCATTCTAACGGACAATGTTTTGATCTTATTTTATTTTGAAGTATATTGTCGTTAGTGTCAGAGACCAAGTAACGAGGGAGGTTACGGTTTGGGCTTTTTGCTTCCGAAGCATGAGGCCCGTAGCTTTAAGTAGGGTAGCATTGGTGTCAGAGTTTGAGTTCAGCTGACTGTTCAGGTTCAGAGTTGTTGCTTTTAGAAAAAAATATGGCCGTTTTCCTTAAGGTCTTTGTGTTATTTCGTTGTATTACTTTTGCACGTATCTTGTGAAGAGCTCAAATAGGATAGTGTGTACCGCAGTGTGTACAGGCGGATCAATTCCTCGACTGTTTGGCTGTGGTCTGCTCACTCGTTCCTATACCCTCGCTCTTTCAGAACACAGAAGTGATTTCATGGAAACAACACAGGGACGGCTCCTTTATTTACCACCCGTATCCCCCCGGTAGTTTTAGGCTGAAGAAGCTGATCTGAAGTAAAGTGAAGGCTGCAAACTTTGCTGTTCGGCGTTAGCTTTAACTGGTAGCGACGAATATTTACAAGCCACCGTCTTCTTAATTCAGGATCGCTTGGAAATCCATGAAAACTTAATAGCCCATTATATTTGGAAGACAACAATGTTCATGGAATTGATTTATATGCGTCTGAAATACGACTTTGTGTTTTCTAGCTGTCATGGTAATTCAAAGCGGAAACAAGAAATCATGCGGATGTGACGTCAGCGCCGAACGCGCAAAGAGTCCAATCAGCTTGATAGAATTTAGGAGCTCATTGGGCCAACTTTAAATACTTCAATCAATGTTTTATGTTTATTTAGACCTTCTATTGTGTTTAGAAAGTACTGTGTGCTTAAAGTTTCGCAATATCTCATCATTAGTCAGGTGTTGATAACATTATCCTCTGTATTGTTGTGAATGTTGGTTAAATTAATTTAATTCAATATAATTAGACAGAGCTTTGGTCAAACTTCTGTAATGAACAACAGCACCGCTATTTTTGTAATCATTCATTAGCCACAAATGTCATTCAGCTCAAAATTCAAAGCATTATCAAACCTCATTTGGAATAATTTCCATGGTGAGTGCAGGTAATTTAATTTGTAATGAGATAATTAATCACAGTTGCCAATGGTAAAATTAATTATTGCTTGTAAATATATATATATATTGTTGGATCAGGACAGAGTGGCTTTCTCAACAGGAGAGCCAACAAGGAGAGTTGGAGACTGTCAAATATTTAATCAGGCGATTTGTATTTTGGTTTGCAAAAAGTGAAAAATGAGCTAGTGACAACAGGAGGAAAATGAAATGCAACATCCCATTTTAAAGGTGAACTGAAAACAATGTTTTGCATTAGCCTGCTACTTCCAGATTCAGAATACCTTTGGAAACTGTAACAATGCAAGGATTGCTTCTGACTTCTGAGCTTCCTGGTTTTGCATGTGCAAACATTCATGATCATGAATACATACAAGTGAAAAACAATAAATGAGGAACACAGGAGCAACTTACAAACCCCATTTAAGTACATTAAAGATAATGGAATCCAAAGGCACTGGTTGCTAAATTGTAAAACAACCAAAGCAAACATTCTGAATTACCAGAAATAAGGAAAGAAAGCTAGATTAACACTGATTCACACAAACAGTTAAACTCCAATGCGTTCTTCACCGTAATGTTCTAGTGTAAATCTCAAGGCAGCCAATGAGTTCTAGACCTAAACCTGCCTTAAAACGTAAATACATCATGGGTCAGATGCATGTCCTGCATAGTGTCTTGACTACAGCTAGATATCTGGAAAAAGGTGGGGGGGAATACACAGGCACTCTTATTTTTTGTAACTGTATAAAGCTCTGCATACCTAAGATTTTGATTTGTTTAGATTTCAATTCTTCCTAAAATTGTTTGAAAATCCATCAATTGACTTTCTGTTTCACATGCCTGGCTTATATAATTTATTTTATTTGACTCCCACATAAGAAAACATTTTCATACTTCAAATATATCAGTTAAAAACAGCCACAACAAAAAACCCCCTTTTTTTTTTTTTTTTTTTTAAATTTGGACAAATAAGTGAAGAAAGGAAACAGAAAGTCCAATGCAAAAAGGAGCAAAAGACACTACAAGATTATAAATGAGAATCTGGGCAATGGGATGACCTGCAATCATAGCTTTATTTGCAAGTAATGAATGCAGAATCTGTGTAATGGTTCAGACTGTTCCAGGGCCATGATGAGGAAGGAGAAACATATGGAAGCCTAAAGTGGTTGCTCAGGCAACTGTCATCCGATACAGAAAAACAAAATCCAATTCTTCGTCTCTTCCAATGCCCCGTTATTATGCACTACACCCATATATATTGTAGGGAATTTTAACCTGAATTGGTTACTAAATATGTTGACTTGGACCAAATGTTAATATAATGGAGAAGCTTTCTTAACCTGTAATTGAAAATGATTGCAAGAGATAAGGAAATAGGAAACAGTATTTCTCCTCTTGAAACAAGTAGAGCTGCAATTAAAATTGTGCTACATGTAATAAATCTGCCAGTTTGTGCACACATTCAGACTATAGCCAAAGCTTGGTTATCATGGACTTTATATGTAGTATAAAGTTCCCAATTGTCATGCAAAAAGCACTTACTCAAACTACCAAAATATAGTAACCCTGAAATACCTCTCCACAGAATTGTAATGAAGGACTATTGTACAACATTGATGGTTAAATATGGTAGACTTTCAGCTGAAGAGGGGATGACAGTAAACACAGCTTAACTCTGATATACAAAACCCACTTTGTATGCAAAACAGACACATTTTCCATAAGTGCTCAGGGTTACAATAGACTTTCACTGTGATCTGACACCAGGAGCATTGGCAAGCCTTTTTGTATGTTTTTGAAAAATACTCTCGATGCGTCTTTCATCCCTTACGGAACAATAAATGCATTTGTTGACAGAAAAGTTTGACACTGCCTGTCTGGGGCTTTTACGTTCCCTGAATCTATAAAGACTTCCAAGTTGTAGTAAAAGCATAAACACCGAAGGATGAGCTCTGCTGATTTAAAGCTGCTGTGTAGCTGATGCGCTCTCTGCCTTAGTTTTCTTTCTGTTGATTGGAACTTGAATTTTCTATTTTTAATGTCTGCCATGAATCCCCTGTGAATTAAGCAGAGAATGAAGAGGAAAATCGCATCGATGAGTTATGAACAGTACAATAAACAGCTTCATAAATGTTTAAGAAATAAATCCTGCATATTTTTATTCATTTTATTTTTGGTTTGTTAATTTTCTGAAACTAACTGCATTCCAGTGATTAGCACAGTTAGGTTCTGCCAGGTTTAATCATTCTAGTTTTATAACTCTATGCCCTTTTAAGTTGGACACTACATGACAAAAAAAAAAAAATCGGATTTGCTCAATAAATGAAACTCATACTTTATGTGATACATTTACCATCTATTCATATGTTAACTTACATTTGAAGCAAGCACATTAAAAACAAGAATGTTATGGCTCTGTGGTTGTGCAGTTTTATTAATCTGTTTTACTGTTAGCATTTTTACAAAGGCACAGCTGTTAAAGTGCAATACAAATTCATCTAATCGGCTGTTGAGGACCAACGGGAACACTCGCTTTGAACTGTAAACAGCGAGTCCTGAAGAATCATTAAGTTAACACCTGTTGTATCCTACTGGACTTTGCTTCCTGGCAGAAGCATCTCTATGGAGATTGTGTTGTTCTCTTTATTCTCATTAGATTGATCCCAGGAACAATGGGTCTATAGATCTAAACAGCTTTGTGACTCAGCAGATTCACTCTGCTGTTACTATCCAGGTCAAAGCAAGCTGTAGAGTAAGCAGCCTTTTTTTTTTTTTTTTTGTGCATGGGGTCTGATGGCACTGGTATTGTTAAAACCACTGCTGGAGAGAAAGCACATAAACCTCATGGTCTGTCTGCAAAACAGGATGATCAGAGTTTTCCTTGATGTCTCACCTTGGATATTGCAGAGTGTAATGAAGATGTGTTGTGACTGAGCAAAAAGACTTGCTATGTACCACAGGTCTGTCCTTTCTGTGTATTTGAAAATGGAATTAACATAAATTGCAATTTTCTAGTCAGATTGACTATCATAGATGATGTGATTGGAGTGGAACATATCAATTATAACACATTAACACCAGACAAAAGTGATCTTGTAATATAATAATGGCATATTGTACTAACATGAAAAATATATGGCTAAAATGTGAAAGTTTTCACATTATATAGCTCTATTTGTCATTTGCTCAGGTGGCAGCTCCAGGCTCCTGAATGAAATTGCTGTACACTTACAGTGATATTAAAGCAATATTATTTACAACCCTCGGATCAGCCAGTTTCTGCAAGATTTGTCCTTCAAGCTGTAATAAAGAAGAAGGTTCCTGGCATAGAAGGGGGCCACGGTATTTACCAGCTTCCTAACCTCAACTAAACACAACTGAGAACTTATGGACCAATCTCAAATTTGACATTTACCATGGAGGAAGGCAGGACTCATCTCTAAACAGCAGTTTGGAAGCTGAGGTTTCTGCTTCAGAGAACAGTGACTGTGTGGAGACCAGGATGCGGACAGACTCTTTGGCTGGAAGGCCCTTTTACAATAGAAAAAGGAGCAGTGATTATATTGGTCATATTGGACAATTCTGGAATGACTAAAATATGATAATTCAAGATAATTCACAGATATGTGGCATCCATCCTGCCAGTGGTACCAGTTGCTAGGCTTTGCTTGGACTGTCACTGTTTGGAGATTACTGCCAAAGGATGAAATGAGCCTATCGGAAACCACCTTTTGAAACTAAACAGCTTTCACTGAGTGGCACTGAAAATAGATATTATTGCACCACATATTGTAAAAGTAGTTTTCTCTCTCTGTCTCTCTCTCTCTCTACTGTAGTTTATGTAGAATTTGTTTCATTTTCACATAATATTAACACCAAGTTGTTGTTTTTTTTCTGGAGACATTTTCTGCAGTAAATCCAAAGACTCGTTGAAGCACTGATGTTTTTCTACAAATGGTGCAGATATATATTTTTTACACTCCCAATCAGCACCATTACTACTGCAATGATCCAATGCCAATTGGGCTCAGCAAATCTTTAAACAGGCACAATTATTTAAAGGATACTGTAAGAATATTTAAACTCCATCAAATATCTACTTGAAACTCACATTGCAGCTATTAAACTTATTTCCCAGAATAAATAGACAGTGCTAGAATGGGGTTTTGGAATGTGCATTAGAAAGAAATTCTGCATAGACTTGTGTGAAGTGACTGTGGAGAAGGGTGTGTATTAATGTATATTAAGGTAGATCTACAAAGACTTATCATTTGAAAGTCCCACTACTTCAGCTCTAATTTAAACAGACTAAGATACATTTTGAAGATGACCATATTATTGCTGGTTTGCCTATAAACCAGTGAGCTGAGAATAAATTAGTGCAATAAGTTTCTTTGGTTTTGTCAAGCAGTTGCCAGTATTCACACTTGATAGGACTGTGTTTTATCTTTGGCAGCATTTCTTTTAAGACTAAGAGAGAAATGATTGACAGAGATACTGTCAATCAGGGGAGCTGTGATGCCACTTTTGGTCATATTTATTATGCTAGCCCAGTCAGTAAACATTTTGTCAATGCACGTTTATTTTGCTCCACATAAACTGCTGCAGGTAGTACATTATAACAGAGGAAAGAACAAAGTATATTTAGTCCAGCTCCCACATATGTTATCAAGAATAGCAAATTGTCCATCCATCCATTTTCTTTACACCCTTGTCCCTCAGTGGGGTCGGGAGGGTTGCTGATGCCTATCTCCGGCTATCGTTCCGGGCGAGAGGTGGGGTTCACCCTGGACAGGTCGCCAGTCTGTCGCAGGGCAACACAGAGACAAACAACCATGCATACACACACATTCACACCTAGGGGCAATTTGGAGAGGCCAATTAACCTAATAGTCATGTTTTTGGACTGTGGGAGGAAATCGGAGTACCCGGAGAAAACCCACGCATGCACAGGGAGAACATGCAAACTCCATGCAGAAAGACCAGGGCCGGGAATCGAACCCAGAACTTGCTGCAAGGCCACAGCTCTACCAACTGCGCCACTGTGCAGCCCTAGCAAATAGTCATGAAATGCAATTTAACATAATTAAACATTTTCAATCAAAATGTTAATCACATTCTTAATCACAATCAAGATCATTATAAAATAAAAAAAAAAAAATAAAAATTTGATTTTCTTTTGATTAAGAAAAAAACATGAAGACACTGAACAATTTAACAATAATTACCTTTTTTATTCGTAATATACTGCTGAAAATTGTTCTTTACTATTAATGCTACTAAATGCTAGGTTCCACCCTGGGCAGAATTTGTAGACAACCACGGTCTAAAGTTTGTCTGGCTAGCCAAAGTCGGGACAATGTCTTGTGTAATTTGACACAGTCCACTTACCAGCCATTCACTTCTAGGTTAAAACAGGTCAGTTTGAAGCAAACTGTGAGCCAACAGGGATGAAAAGTAACAAATCCAATTCTGGAATTTGTTCCTGCCAAATTCTAGTAAGGAGATTAGTTACTGCCTGAAGCAAGGGTGGTAAAGTATTTTAGGGAATAGGGTTTAATATTAAGAGACAGATTATTGCTGGTGGAGGCAGGGCATGTCCAGTATATTTGGTGGGAGAGAAGAGCGCAAATGCAAAGGAGACATTATCCATTAATAACATAATTACTAGTCATGAGAAATGTGTAATGACTTGCAGGATCACAGACATGTCAAGTAGTTTATATGAACTTCTTCCAATTTCGCATATGGCAAAAAAAAAAAAAAAAAAAAAAAAAAACCTTTTGCCCCACCCAAAAAAAGGCCCAAACATGGGTCTAAAAAAACCCTTTGAATCCTTTTGGTCT
>NW_015112686.1:456976-492472 GCF_001443285.1 Poecilia latipinna | reverse complement strand
TGATTTGGGGGAACACAAAATGTGAAAGTGTTTTTTAAAAATTTTTTCCATTTTCGAAATAGGAAAAAAAAAAAAAAAAAAAAAAAAAAAAAATCCTTTGGCTCTACCACATAAAGGACTCAGACATGTGTCTAAGAATACCTCTTGAATCCTTGTGTACTTAGATATTCTAACATGTCCAATTTAGGAAAAGTCAAAACTGTAATGATGTGTGGATGAGGATGAGGATCAAAAAGCAAGTGGAATCCAAAGGAGTATTATTAAATAAAGTCTTAGTAAATGAAATTCAGGAAAACATGTTTCCAAACCTGGGATGAATGCACAGGAACCCAAGTGGCATAGAGAATGGGTAACATGGAGGACACAAAAGAGAAAGGTGGAGTAAACCCAAACAGGGGAAATGGGAAATCAAATCTAAGGACACAAATCTAAGCAGACGGAATAAATAATAGCCCCAAATAAAATAACTGTAAACAGGCTGACAGTAGAACAGAAACAAGACTAATCTAATACAAAATAACAGAGAACATATAAGAAATCAATACTATGAACCCAAAACCCAAAACAACTCAAAATCCTGACAAAAACAAACCTGAAGCAGTGACATACTGATAACAATGCTTTCTGTGTTGGGATGGAATCACCTTAGCTCACCTGGAATGTCTGAGAAATAAATGTCAGCAATGTCTCTCCATGTTTTCTTTAAAAAAAAGTGTTGAAAAAGTCACACTTAAAAATATTTTACTTATGGAAATAACAAATATGACTATATCACTTTGAGAAACAACTTGAAAAAGTGAAATATAGGTGCAAACGGCTAAAAGTCTCATTTTACTGTGTTATAGAGAAGTGAAATAAAAGGAGACATCATTAACACCCTACAAACACCTTTCTGCAACACTTCACTTACATCCTGCTGGATTCAGCTTCATGACGTCAAGGCGCTGTTAGAAAAGTTAACACTTGCATTGCTTCCAGGAGTTAATGAAACACAATGTGTAGCGAGTGAAAGTTCTCCCAACTGTCAATCTAGATAACTTAGGGTCCAGATGCACCTCAGTATGAAGGTTCAATCAGCTTACCGCTGGTGGTCATCAGGATTTGGACCCTCAGCGAATAAGAGCAAATACAATGTCAAGAAGAAAAAAAACATGGCTGAAATGTGACCCTTTCTTCATCCATTAAAACACAGTATGTTTTTTTTTTTTTTTTTTTTTTTTCTGGCCACTGTTTTTTCAAGTTGATTAGGTAAGAAAGTCTCCTTTTGATAGGCCAGCTTATGAAACCAGCAAGCATGCACACATATTTTAATATGTCGTTTAAGTCTTAGAATATTTTGAACAGTTGCTCTTCTGTAAAGGGCTCCTGCAGTAAAATCAAAATGAGACTGGATTTACAGGAGCTGTACAGAGCAGAAGGTCACGGGCAAACATTGAACAGCTGTGCTCCCAACACAGGCTTTAGCGGCGCATGCAGGATCAGTGCAGGGCAGCATCTGATCACATCAAAGGCCTCTGCTGTGTGAAGTGAGGGACAGTGGAAAGGATGTTATTATTCCCACAGCAGTCAGCCCACTGCTTGTGGAGAAAACTACTGGTGAAGCAAAATCTTCGGTTGGTAAAGTTTTCTTAGATGGATTAACCAACAGGGGCTGAGCAGCTAAAGTAAACAAAAAAAACAAAACAAAAAAAAAACAATAAATTAAAGCAAACTACTCTTACTGTCAATCCATTCATCCATTTGTCTGATGTCTTCTATTTATCATAACCAAAACTTCCAGCGCATTCTGGGTCTGTACTGAGGTCTGTTCCAAGTGGGACGTAACTGGAAGGGAGGTGGTCAGGAGATGCCCAAACCACTTTGAATGAACATTTTCAATACTGAGAAACGGTGACATCACTCATCTGCCATTCTTCCCTAGTTCAACAATCAGTCAAAGCCTCCTTTCCAACAACCTGAAGGCAGAAACATAAATGTTTTATGAATATCAGTTTGTGGAAAACTATCTATTTCTAAACTATCAAGAGATTGTAATGATATAGATCATAAATAGAGAAAGTAGCCACAAATAATAATAATAATAATAATAATAATAATAATAATAATAATAATAATAATAATAATAATAATAATAATAATAATAAATAATAACATTAAGTATGTTTGTTTACTTTTGTTCAATATAGTTTGTGTGTATAAAGATGAATCTAAAGAACGGAAAATCATAAACTGTCCTCAAACCAAGCTGTATAATATACTTTTTTTAATCTTCACAAAGCAAAATAAGATTTCAGTGTTTTTTTCTTTCTTGTAAAGATAATGTCTTGTTTTTACTGAGTGTTTTTCTTTCTTTTTTTTTCCATCTCAGGTTTGCAGCATTAGAGTTTTTCAACACCAAATGCATTTCACATCATATTAGAGAAAACAGTGAATTTTGAGCAGATTAGTGTTGCTTGACTGGTGTGAAAAATACTCCTCAGGAAGAAGAACTAAACCTGTGATCATCAGGACTATTTAAAACGCGACAACTCCAGAGGGTGAACAACCACAGAGGAGTTTAGCCGAGAGATTTCAGCAGATGTTAGGTGTCATATTGTTAGCATGTTTGTGTACGCAGAACCCTTTTGCCGCATATTTAATTAATTCACGGTAAGTTTGTCGTTTATATATTTCTCCATGTGTAACCGTCTCTGTCTCTTTGCTCCCGTCTTTTTGTTCTACAGATCCCTCAAGTGAGTTATGCTTCTACAGCCCCGGAACTGAGTGATAACACACGCTACGACTTCTTCTCCCGTGTGGTGCCCCCAGACACCTACCAGGCTCAGGCTATGGTTGACATCGTCAAAGCCATGCGCTGGAATTATGTCTCCACTGTAGCTTCAGAGGGAAACTATGGAGAAAGTGGTGTTGACGCCTTTATTCAAAAATCCAGAGAGGATGGTAAGTATCCAGGCTTATGAGAGCTACACAGATTATTTTATTGTTTGATATGTTATTTAAATCCCATCTATATAGCTACTATGAAAGTTAACTTACCTAATCTTTTATGTATTTAATATGAGCTGAATATTTAGTATTATGATTAATGTAAATAAACAAAGCTCAGTGCTTACAAAAACATAACAAATTGATATCTCACGGGGCCTTATTGATCCAAAACTGCTTCACATAATACTATTTGTCAAGATAGGAGTGAATGTTTTTATGCATCGCATACTTTTGACACATTTTTACTTTTTCCAACATAACTGTCAGCAAATGTACCCCTGCTGTAGAAAGGTTTTAGGCACGACACTATAATTTCAAAATCAAATTAAAATATTGCATAAGAAGGTCTCCCTTGCTGATCGCAAAATATAAATTAAAAATGGTTTAAAACTTTTGCACACAGGTGAAGCTCCATGTCCTTCCCACACGTTGGTGCTCTGCTCAGTTAAGAACTATGCATTGCACATTTGTAGAGTCTGCAGTAGATGGAATGAGGGACATGAACTGGATTTCCAAACCCAGGAAAAAAAAAAGCCACAGGCTGAAAAGGAAATAAAGTTTGCTTGTGGCGTCAAAACGATGCAGAATAGATGATCCAGCGTTGGAAATACATTCAGTTTGGCGCAGCAGACAGCCGACTTCTCACTTGCGCTGACCCCAGACCCTTGCTGTAGCTGAGAGTAATTACTAATGACATGTCCAGTACTCATTGTGCCACTGCAACTCCTCATGCCTGGCAGCCTGAAGCTGCTGCCCATCATCATTATCCTGGAGAAACACCAACATTACTCCTGGAGAGTCCTTTAATGCAATCAGCTCATTTACCTGTTGGCTAATTCTCACAGACAAACATAACGCAGAACATCACAGGACAGCTTCAAGGACACTCTTTTTAGATTCAATATCTTTCTATCCTCAAATCTTAACTTATTACTGCTAGTGTAAGATTCTTTTTCTAATGTAGAGATGCTTCTAAACTGAAATGCCTATCAGACATTTCATGAAAGAATCCTAAACATGTCGATATAAGCTGCTTGTTGCTGATAAAAACAATGTACTTAAACTTAAGCATTTATTGCAGAGACATTGTGAAAAAAAAAAATAAAATCTCCCCCCCCCACACTGCTGAACTCTTACTTATTTACTCTTGCTTAAGGCTAACCTCAGTATTTCTGCAGCTACTGTTTTCCTGTGGGTCAGATATCTGAAGGGCATTTGAATTAAACAATAGTGAACACAGATATGATTTTTACTCCAAGCTTCCACTGTCTACCTGCTTTAGGTCCTGACGACCTCAACATTTTTCTTGAAATCAAAAGTGTATATATTTTAGATTGTTTCAGAGTGTTTGTGTTACTCTGACAGGCCTTTTTGCCTTATTGGGGAAAAAAAAATACATAGTATATATTGCAGGTATATTCTATTAGAACATAAAGTAATTGTTCTGAAAAGTATTACCACAATTTGAACTTATTCCACATTTAGTCAAAGTAGAGACAAAATTTTCATTCTATTTCACAGAGATTTCATTTGATAGGCTACCACGAAGAGAAACATGAAGAGCATTTTTCAACAAGTTGTTTGCCTAGATAGTCCTGCATTTTGCACTGCATTTGCATGTGAAATACATTATTTCCACAATATTATGATAACACCACAAAGTTTCACTATGGGAAAGGTGCTATCGGGGTTGAGTGCAGTGTGAGTTTCCATCATTCATGTATGCTAAATTTCAGTTTCCAGAGCACCTTCAAATAAATTTAAGAGATACATTTTACTTGGGCTTTAATATCATGACCTAAAAAACTTATTTTGTGCTAATGTAGGCAAAAGAAGTTATCAAGGGAACAGACACAGATCTGATATTGGCAATGTGGAAGTACAGTAGAAAGCCTCTGGGTCCTGTTTGACTAGTGCTTCATCTTTAACATGTAAATCAGACAAGCTTCTGCCCAGCCAAGGGTGATGCACTAAATGTTAGGGAAGCGAAGGAGGGAGTTGTCAAGAAAAATATGAACTGCAGACACAAAGTGTCTCTAGTTTATAATCTTTAAACATACAAGGTTAAATCTGTCATTGCTGACATTTAATGTGGATTCTGATAGCCATTTTTGCTTCTGCATTTTGTCAAGAATCTGAGAAAGAGAGCTTAGTCAGCTGCCGTTTGATTAGACCACATAAACAACAGCTTTTAGAAAATGGAATAAAAGACAGCATGTGTTAGACTGACAACCACACATAGAAAATCATTGTTTTGGAGAAAACAATGAAGCTTTCACATCCTCTCAGTTTAAGGAAGAACATGTACTTATGTGTCAAATCAGCCTGTCCCCAGCTCTTCTTAATTTGACAACTAGAGGAAAAAAGTAAAAAAAAAAAAAAAGTAAATTTTCTCAATTTTGCACTGGCTTTGATTGATAATGTGACAGGCACATGGGGGAAACATGCAGCTTTGTCATAATCAAAATCCCAGGTATTTGGCTGCTAAATGGGTTTTGCAGTTGTCTGCTCTCATAATGAAACAGCCAGTTCAGAAGTGGCCAAATGTTCCATCTCATTAGGCAGCCAAAGGCCATACCGAGCTGCAGTCTCCCGCACCGAATGTCACAGCCGCTGCATGCATTGCTGCTTTATGTGGGGAAAAGAGCAGGTTTTTGGTCAGGCTTAAATTGCCAACTTGGGATGTTGATTTGATTAACGCTGCATCTGTGTGTGTAGCCACAAGATATTCACAGTGCTCTTTCAACCCCAGTGAACACAGAGATTTCTGACCAACTAGAGGATTGATGCCACGCTCTGGCCCATCCACAAAAAGCTGTGTCACTTTTGTTACAAATGAAAAAAATATTGATTTGTAAATCTACAATTACTGGATGAAGACTTGCAAAAAATAGTTGAAATAAAGCTGTCTTTAATTGGACAAGCATCCTTTAAAATATCTGGGAACTTTCCATCCTTTTGTTTGAATACATTTGATGAATGGAGAAAATAATTGTTTGTTTTTTTTCTATCACTGTCACCGATATTTTAAAATATTTCATTAGGTTGAAGCAGACAGGCAGAGGAGCCTGACAATTACCATTTATTTTGGTCACTACAGAAATGACAATCATTTAAAAATTACCTGCTAAACAGGATGCAGAGGCAAAGTCATAAATAGTTTTTGAGTTTGGAAAAGCAGTGTATGTATTTCAAATAAAGAGCAGTGAACTGCCTTGAAATATATTTTCTTAATTCCATCTTATTAAATAAAGAAAGGTAAAATTACTTATTAGAACATGGGCTATTATATTAAAAATAAACATAATTGTAATGGCCTACAACTATCTGTAAAAATAACTCTTAACTAAAAGTAAATTAAAATCCATAAATTACATTTCAATATAAATATATAAAGACAATGAATAATTGCCATAGCTAATTAAATGAGAAAAAAAAAATGTGTCAGTTTTTAGTGAAGATACAAAAAGATTCTAAACAAAACAACACAGTTGAGCCCAAAATTGTTCATCCTCTGGTAGATTTAAATTGAAATAAATATTTTTATTTTACCAACATATTTCTTCAGCTTGAAAGAACTGTTAACATTTTGTTGCGACTTAACCAGAGTTCTGACTACTTAAATTAATGGGTCGGGCTTTCAGATTTGTTTTCTTCTGTGTGAGATTCTCCACAAAAATAAGGTTATTTCAATGGTTCCTACTCATAACTACCAAGAATGCCAGTAAGCGTCAAAAATGATATAGGAGAACTTTTCTTATGAGTTTGTACAACCATGTAACAATTTACATGAAAGAGCAGAAATGGCTCCCGATTAGCGTCAAAAACTCTTAATTGGAACAAGCTACTTCACCAAATTCTGTACCTACTGCCAGCAGAGGTAATTTAGTAAAGCTGGTTTGATTTACAAACACAGGCACACTTTCAGGAATAGTAGTAATCTCTTTGAAAGTAAGCTGAAAGCAGCAGGCGTTGAGCTCAGGTTATCGTTTTCCTCATGATGGCATTTGAATCAGAGCGCTTGTACAGGGTACAGCACAAGGTCTCATTGACAAGATAATCTGGCATCTTACATTTATATTAGTAAACTATACATTTGCTCAGACTGCCTATTGGTGGAGTCACTGTGAAGTGTTTCATGAGGTAGTCAATATCATTGAGGATGTGGCAAATAACCTCCTCTGGAGTCAAAGGGAAGGAAGAGCAATTAAGACAACGAAGGGGGCTGATGTAAAATGTTTCCTTAAATAGAACTGCTTCGACAGCTGTGACTGACAAGTTTGTAATCCCTAAAAGCTGAAAATAGAAAGACCACTCTGTCTTCTGATTATTAAAATGTCTTTGACAAAAGGTCAACTGCTGTGTTTGACTACACATGGGCATTTTTTTCTTGCGCTACTTAAAATTAAGAATATTGACATAATGTTGACAATATACTTTGAAACACAGTACCATTGAAGCTAGATGTCTGTGCTGTATTAAAAGACATAACCTTTTTCTAATTGTATGGTATGAAATGACACTAAACATTTAGAGTTTTAGATGATCTATGATTACCAAACATGTTTTTATTAATAATAAGAGAGAAAATGAATTAATTCAGAAGTTAATATATTGTAAGATTATGATACCTTCAGATATTTATGGAAAGCAAAACCGTAGTGATGTTATGGCTTTGTAAGCGTCTGCTAGGTTAATTCACAGTATTTGAGTTCAAAATGTCGGATTTCAAATGGCATGCAAAATCCACTTTCTTACCCTCTTCATCTTTGGAGTTTCTAGGAGTGCAGGAAAGTTTAATTCAGTCTGTCCTGGTGCCTGGTCGGTATATTCTGTTCAAGTCACATGGGAAAATGGCGATGGTAGAGACTGGTGGTAGGAATGTGTCCTGTAATCTGAGGATTGCTGGTTTTGCCCCTGCTCTATGTCTCTGTCTCTGTCTTTACATGCTTGAGCAAGATACTTCAACCGCCTTGCCTGCTGCTGGTGGTCAAAGAGTCTGATGTGCGAATGCATGGCAGCCTTGCTTCTGTTAGACCACCCCAGGGCACCGCTACAATGCAGTAGCCTGCCATCATCAGTGTGTGAAAGTGCATGAATGGGTGAATGACTGATTGTAGTTTGACACACCTTTGAAAAATCCTCTGGACTTGATAAAGTGTTAAATAGGTACAGGCCATTTATCATTTTCCATACGTTTCAATCTACTCAATTTTCTATATTCCTCATTATATTTTCTGAACAATAAAGTCTCAGCAATTGCTGAGTAAGGATGTGGACTTCTGGCAAACCAATTTTGTGAATCCAGCGTTTTTCTTTCTCACAATTTTGTAAAAGCTAGTCAAAATGTTTGGTTAGAATTTCTGGACACAACTGGAAAAGTATATGCAAGCAAGGCGGCCTACAAACCTCAGTTACACCAGTTCTGTCAAGAGGAATGGATCAAAATTCCCAGAAACTATTGTGAGAAGATTCTGAAAAGATTGGGCCTAAGTATTACAGTTAAAAGTTAATTCTCTCTCCCAAATAACAAGGAAAGCTATGTAAACTTCTTTGGTGAAAATGAAACCATTCTAAAAAAAAAAAAAAAAAAAATAAAATCTCCTTCATTATTTGCATGTAGTGTATGCAATTTTGATAGACTTAAATGACTTAAAACAGAAAACAAATCTATGTTTAAACTTGGATAATAATAATAATCATAAAAAACAGCAATGTGTCTTTTTGTACCATATGTAAACATCTAATCTCAACAGTATACTATACTGTGGAGACTAGAATTAGAGCAAGCAGCGTCTGCCTTTTTAATAGCTTGTTTAAACCAAGAACAGATTTCTCAGCAGAGAGGCTGAAAGAGAGGGAGAACAGGCTTAGATGATTATTGCTTGGCCGTGTTCAAACACAAAACCTGTTTGCATGGGAATCTCAAGTATGTCAGTCCCTGAATTTGTTTGTGCTGAAAAGGCATTAGCGTGTGGCCAATTTTTCAAAAAGCCATATATAATCTGCAACTGCTGCTATCACTGAAAGCCACAATCTTTGACACACCAAGCCGTTTCCAGAGACTTGTGTTTTCATTTAGGTCTTTTCCCTCTCTCAAATAGCCCCTTGGGATTACAACTGAAGTGCCATTATGGAGAATGATTACAAGAGGGTTAGAGCAGTCTTCCAGCATGATGTCTGCCTTTTTGTCACCTTTGAAATTTTAGAGTGTCTTTGACATGAAAGTCTCTGGTCCGGCAGAAGATTTCATGCTGTTTGTGTGTCTCTCTGAAATGCTGCTGAGCCCCCAGTGTCCTTATTAGAGCTTGAAGCCCTCTTCAATAATGGAGGCTGACACATTTATTTTAAAATTCTGAAAAGTACTGTGATGTTTTTTTTTTTTATTTTTCCCCAGTTTCATGTTGGAATTCTTAACCCATTGAAGTTCAGTGGGTAATACTGCAAAATATATGAATTTCATATGTATACTTGAAGAAGCAAATATGAAAAAAAAGTGTCTACATATATATAAATCTGTGCTATTTTCTGTCTTATCAAGTTTAGAACAAGAAGCCTCCAGCCTGCAAATCGTTTTTCTACAGCATGTCTTCCTTTTTCTAAGTTTAGACACCGACAGTAACATTGCCATCTAAAATTAATTGGATGGACAATTTCAAATTGTAATTAATCAGGTTCATATTTAAATGACAGTTGAGGCAGAGAAAGAAGTGGAAAGGGCAGAGACAGCACACAACAGCACTGAGATGACAGAAAGATTATGCAAATTTTGGAAAAGAGGGTTGCTTACTGCACCCTTTGTCATGTGGGAAATGTCAAGAGGAAAAATTTGAATAATCACAAATCTGAAAAGGCTTAATAAACTGTAACTGAAGAGTTTCTGAGCAATATTTTGAACTTTTTTTCTTTAGATAATACAAGCAAGATTTGGAGATAAGTGCTTTTTTCTGGTTTCCGTCTATTAAAGCTTGCAATGCATTCCATGTAAATTAGGACATTTAAAAATGCCTACTTTGTTATTTTTACACATTTGTGTTACTTTATGCACTCGATCCATAAAACTGAGCACCAGTGAATAGAAGCAGCTAAAAGTCTTGCTTTTTTCACATGATCAGTCAGTGTTTAATTTGTGTGGGATTAACTGTCCTACAATGATGTAGCAATGAAAGTATCAAAAGTAAGAAAACCATGAATGCCTCTTGAATTATATGTTTATCCAGAATTGATTTATTGCATGTCTGTTTTCCTTCAATGTCAGTTAAAGCTGCTGCTACTTGTGTGTTAAATGAGAGGGAGGTTAAAATACTAATGCATAATCACGTACAAGCTAAACAATGTTCCGTTTATGTTGCTTAGACCAGTGCAGGCTCTACAGCTAATTATTGTGGGCAAAATAATCGAAAATTTAGGAAAGAATTTTAAAATAATGGGATTCGTGGACGTCAAACATTTTACCGTTAGAGGGCACATAAAATTACAACAACACATTCTTTCAAATCATACTTTCCTACAACAAACATGCAGGGTTTTCTCAAAGGTGTAGTTGAATTCTTTGTTGTCACTGTAGCATAAACTGTGGTTCCCCAAGCCTCATCTGTTGTTCTTTCCATTTCTCCTACATCTGGTAGTACACAGTCTGTTTTAACAACACTTGCCCCCAGAGGTGATCATTGTCTCAGAAAACTACATTTTAAAATTATCGTCTTTGAAAAACAGATGAAATTGTGATTGTGAACTTATGTTAGTATTGCCAAGACTTATGGATGATGTTGTACAAAAAAATTTGGGAAAATATGTTTGTTTGCCAAATAATATACTACTCAAAAAAATAAAGGGAACATTTCACTTTAATTTTGTGTGTGGCTCCAAATCCAGGCCTCCATTGGTTAATAAATTTGATTTCCATTGATGATTTTTGTGTGATTTTGTTGTCAGCACATTCAACTTTGTACAGAACAAAGTATTCAATGAGAATATTTCATTCATTCAGATCTAGGATGTGTTATTTGAGTGTTCCCTTTATTTTTTTAAGCAGTGTATAAGAAAACAGCATAAAGGGCAGCAGAAAAAGAGTTACAGAGGAAGTGTGTGTTGATATGCAAATATAACACTTTCAACTTATTTGTGCATAGTTGGCATAGACTTCAGAACAAATCTTAATATGTGCAAAGAAATACTGTTTATTTTTATGGTGTTGGAATTCTACAAACTAACCCAAGTAAAACCTGAATAATACTTTTATATGTAGACAGATATAATCTTATATTGTGAGTTTTAATAAAATACCATAATAATAAGCAAGAAGCTAAGTAGTTTGAAAAATATGGTGATTTTATGCTTAATATCTTAATGTTTTATATCAAATGGTTTTAAAAAACAGTATTTTTTTGCTGAATAGCAAATTGGCATAATGTTTAGGTTCTATTCTAAAATATCTACAGTATCACAGAGGTTCTGAAGACAATAGGAGAAATAAGAGATGCTTGGAAAAATACTTTGAGGCATTTTTATAACTCTCAGGCGATAAAGAGGCTTATTGATTTCAATGATAATGAATAAAGTGATTGCCTTGGGCTGGGTGGTGCTGGGAACATGGGGAAGTGGGAGCACTGTGAGGAAAAGAGTAAAAGAGGAAGAATATAGTAGTTGTAATGATAGGAGAATCTTACTAGCTGATTTAAATGGATGAATGTCAAGGAGGAATGGGTGGAATCCAGAGTGTAGGTCTGCTTTGCAGGTTTGGAGCCGGTGGAGTAATTTGGCATGCTTGGAGCTGGTCGAGACAGTGACAGCAACAGAGGCTTGGGACAGGTCGAACGGTGAGAGCGTTGGAGGGTGGACAAGTCAGTTTGAAGGATGAAGGTGATAAGGAAGAGGCGATTTTAGGTTGTCAGTTATGAAGACGAAGATCCAGAGATTTATTGTAGGTTTCTTCTTGAAGTGAAGGATCCAGAAATCAGCATGGAGGAATGACAGCAGGAAGCAGCACAGCGTTTACCTTGGGAGTAGCCTGGTAAAAAAAACAAACTCCTGTCCTACAATGTTTGCTTCGTACAGAGTTTCTGGGCTCTTGGTTATAGAAAAATGATTGCTTCCTGGAGCCGTAGACCCAATCGCTAACGCTTTGATGTATGTAATGCAACTCTAAGAAGCTTACCAAACATTGCCTGTGCTGTAAACAACCATCCTCCACTGCAAAGAGAGCGGTGGCTATCCGAACGGGGCGGCTGTTAATGTTAATTCAATATTTGAAAGCGTGGCTAATATGGACTGAATGGCTTCTTTCACTTCCTCGACATCATCGCTCACAGCTTCTCTTTCTGTTCACCGATTAGCCCAATCAGAAAATCTACCGGATGAAGACTTGCTCACCTCAGCATGGTGAATGCTTGTTGTAGAAAAAGAAAAGGCCACTTAAAGACTTTTCAGATCATTGAAATATCCCTAGTTGTTTCAGCAACCACAGTTTGGAAGATCAAAATAAAATTAGATAAACTAATACCCTCTAGATATTGATGCTACATCATAAGTGACAAGCTGGATATATGTGCCTCATATATTTGTATTTAGACCCACAAAAGATGTGTCTTGACCTTGCCTCTCTATATAATAGATTTTTAATCTCAATGAGACATACCGGGATAAATAAAAGTTGCATACATGCATACAACATACAAGGGCAATAGAACAACATGTGGAAACATAAAAGAGCAATCTAACATAAAATATACTGAAGTTTTTGTGAGTTTATAGTCTGATAACTTCAAATGCATTTATCAGTACATTGACATACCACCAGTCTGCAAAATTGTTGCACATGAATATAAGAGAATGGTAATCAGCAGCAGCAGAAGAGCATAATTATGAAAACAAATAAAAATAAAATCCTGTAAACATTTTGTGACTGAGATAAATACAAACTAATTACACCGGCTGACATGACTTCAATAATGTCCAGGGGTTGCGTACAGTCAGAAGCTTGAAGAGTTAAAAAAAAATAAGGTCTTAAATTTTATTCTGCAATGGAGAGGGAGCCCATCCAAAGAAGCTTAAGCAGGCATGATGTCGTCACATTTGCATGTGTTTTGTGCTGTGGAGTTTTGGACCAGCTGCAGACAAGCACAAGCAAACAGTTTGTAATGTTACAGACCTTGTACCACAGTTTGGACGACATGAATTCAAGGATCTATTTCTCAGAGTCTGTAAATTAGAGAAAGGACTTGACCTTGGTATGAAAAAACTGGCTCTGACAACTTTGTTCTGATTGCTTTTTTGGGAAAAAAAAAAGAAAAAGGCTCTTTTGAAAATGTAAGAACTAGGACCCATGCTGATGGACTTTAGGGGGTTTATGATATAATGTCTGGCATGATTGTTTTGTCAAATTATTTGGAAATATGATGAGATTAAATTTTCTTACATTTTCTCTTAAGTACAGATGAAGTAGACTTTGGTGGCTAATTTGAAGTCCAGGAAACAGCAGATTTAAATTCATTTCTGTGCTGCTGTGCCCATTTAGCACTGCTGTTATTTTAATTGTGCAGTGTCTTAAGATACTAAAGAAGACAGCTATCCATGTCTTTTGAGCTGTAAAAGCAACATTTCTAAAAACTTATTTGTTACTCTCAAACACTTGGGAAGTTAAGAAAAAAAAAACAGTGAAAGTTTTAAATTCAGGTGCAGATGGATCTGCTGTTAAGACTTGTCCACGGATCTGGTATTTGCATAATATGCAGTATAAATGTTGATATATTTACATAAAATGATGTATTAAATAGAAAAAGAAAACCTCACTTTGTTAAAGAGTCACAATTGTGAGTTTCTTTCGTCAGACTAAAGGGTCTCAGTTATGCTTTCTAATACTATGACATTTTCACTGAACCAAAAGTGGGCATGTCGACCATATATGCTAGGCTGACATTTTAGGTCTAGCTTTAAACAAAAACAAAAAATTAAAGTACAGTCAGCAGCAGATTACTATCCCTATTCAGGTAGTTTCAAGAAACTTTTTTTTTTTTTTTAAAGAAAATTAAGCTGCTTTTCGGGTGCAAATTTTTCTTTCTTAAAAAAGTAATCTCTGTGGCCTGGGGTTTATGAAATGGCATTCTTTCTTTAATTCTAAAAAAAAATCCTTGCATAGTTTGTATATTCAGAATAGTATGTATACAAAAAACTAGACAACTCAGAAATCCTGGATAGGCGATTTGATACTGAAATACGAGATTCTGATTACGTATTCTAGTTAAAGTTTAGTTACGCAAATGCTAACTGAGCCCACTGATGAGATTCCTTATCTGAAAGGGAATAATTAAAGAAAGGGACACTTTCCTATACAGAGTTTCATGATATAGGATAGGATAGGAGTAATACAGCAACATGTTACCTTCTGGTTTATGAAATAAGCCGTGCCAACAATTACTCTGAGTTCATCCATCAACTGTGAGGCCAGAGGACGCACATGATGCTGCAATGTGTTGAGCTTTCATTTTTACTTTCTCAGACGGTTAGCAATGTAATCAATAGAAGTCTGGGTGTTTTATTTATTTATTTGTTGAGGACAATATTGAACCTCTGCTGTTCATAAAACCCAATCATGTCTAGAGGGTAGAATCAGTAGCTGCTCATTCTGTTTACAAATTAAATATGTTGTGGTATGAAGTAAATACTGATACCCCCCAGAAAGAAAACAGGGAAATTGTCACTCAAAGTTTTGCCAAAGTTTAAAGTGACCGAGACTTGTTTCTTCTGCAAAAAGATGAAAGCCAGATAATTGACATCTTTCCAAAAGTTTGGGAACTATCTTGCTTAAGGTTGCACGTGTAGAAGCATGTCATTGAATTAAAATGTGTTGTACAATGTGAGGATTTTTCTTGTAATCTGCCTTGAGATGAGATTTGTTGCTAACTGGCACTATGTAAATAAACTGAACTGAAATGGAAGGGATATTTTGTAGCAAATAGATCATCTTAATGAAGTGTATTAAATGTATGCGTCTCTATTTGTGGAGCAAATGTCAGACATTTCAGTTCACGAGAGTATGTTGCATATTTTATGACAACATAACATGACCTCAGACTGTCGTCCCTCTTGGTTGTGAATCATTTTCTACAACATTTTTTTTCTACCCTCCATTAGTATGCTTGACCCAGCTACCTGTTTGTGGCTTACCACCCTTCTGGAATATATAAATGATCATCTGATATCAAATCGGCAATCTTCCCTATAACACCTTTGTATCCACTTTTCAAACTTTAAAAGAAACTGAATTTTAATTATATGTATATAATCCATCTCATGTTTACTACTGAAATGAAGTTACTAAAATAAATGAGAAAAACTTTTATTTTCTGACAACATCCTGTTTTACTCAGATGCAACTAAAGTTGAATTTATGTTACTTACCAAGTGCTACAGGAGCATAGTCATTGAAATTAGGCGAAGTCAGTCAAAATGGCAGAACACTATATCTTAAACTCCAATTATAAGTAAATGGTAAATTTATATCCAAACCTATTCACAATAGATTAATTGATTTCTCTCTAAATTAATGTCAGACTATATATAGCATTAGCTTTTTATTTTTGACCTTTCCCTTAACTTGCTTATTTATGACGTGTATTTTGTTGCAAAAGATTATCGAGGATGAGGATAGTATTTCAGGATCTCTAAATCCACAGAATTTGGACTCATGACAGACGGTATTCCACACACCCACACCAACTCTGAGCTTGCATCAGTGATGGTGAGTTCTTTAAATGGAGTCAGAGATGACTGACAGGGTTTGATGTTGTCAAAGATTTTGCTATACCGGAATGCTGACCAGGTTGTTTTTGCCACAGAATTTGGAGTTGTATCTGCAGTTGCTATCTATATCCCTCGTGTTATAAATGCATTACAGGAATTTCATGAATTCCTCTAATGCAGCCATATACCCAGACAGTATCATACTGTAACTGGTAAATTTAGCTGAATCGAACTGCCACTTACATGGACGTTTTTATTAGAAGGTGATCCTCAGCCGTGGTAGGGGCAGATCAGGTTTTGTCAGGTTGTAGAACAACTGGACAGAAGAGTAAACTCTCCACATTTTAGTCATGGTCTCTCAGTTAGATAGCATACATCACCCGGTCTGAACTTGGGGAAGAACGGCTTGAGAAATTTAAGGTTATTAGGTTCTTACTCATAACTAAGGTAAACTTTTGTACAGCTGTGGCTGTTTGTTCATTCAGAAATCTTCTCCCTGTGTGTAGTGACCCGATCATGAACACAAGTCAGAGAGGTGAACTTCCCAAGTCTGGCCTTACCCTTTGGGAGAACGGAGAAGCTTAGTCATTCTGCAGAGGCAACACAGAGCCACAGCTTCTCTGCATGAAAAGAAGCAAATCCAGCTGTTCAGGCTTGTGTTAAATATGCCTTGTAGGTAGCCTTCTGGTGAGGTAGTCTTTGCACGTCTTGCTGTGGGGAGACTCCTGGTCAAAGTCAGAAAAACCTGAAGAGATCGTGTGTCTGGAGTGACTTCTAGGCACCTCAGTGTCCCCTTGGAAAACCTGGAGTAGATATGAAGAAAGATGCAGCTCTGAGCTCTGCTTGTACAGTTGGCTCTGAAAAACATCATGTTATAAAATAATGGCATCATTGGAAGAGTTTTTTTTTTTTTTTTTTTTTTGGTAGTAGCAGTAGTACTTTAAATCCTGCATAGCTGGGGTTACTTGCTTTATTTACAAAATGTTCTATAAATTCACATATGAGTTGCTGTTTGATTTTTTTTTATCTGAAATGTACAAGTTATGTACAGATACAGCAATATAATGATGAATGAAATACATAAAAATATTCATATTACAAAATGACTTGAGATATACTTTAGAAAATATTTGTTAAACACAACAAAGACTATTATTACCTTCTTTAATTTACTCTAATTTCACACATCACCATGCAAACATCTTTCTCATTACCACCAGGGCATCTCCCCATGACTATATTTGAAAGTCATCATAAAAAGACGACACAGCAAAGTGGAAAATTGCGTTCTAGTTTGTTACATGAAATAGTCCTTAGTAGTTAATTCAGCTTTCTTTTAGAATGAAAGAAAGCCACAAGGTTTAAAAAGAAGAAAAGGAAGTTAAAATGAAAAAGAAGATGGCATGCCTCACCGATAATATCTTATGGTCCTCCTTCAAATTTATCTCAGGAATAGGTAATCAAAGCAATCAAATACATGATCTTAATTAATGTCCTTATCCATGTGTATCCAGTGGTTTTATTCATTAATTATTTTAAGAATAATAAGATTGAACTGACAAACACATTAACAATATTTTTAAAGATCGCTTTGAATTCTCAGATGTTATTTAAATACTTTTTAAGACAAATTATGTTAATCTATTTTACAAAAAAACAACTTAATCAAGCCTCTGAGATTACAACAACAAACTTTGATTGTAGCTGTTATGTAATTTTGTCACTAACATGTTTAGGGAATGGAGTGACTTTATTACACTGTGCATCTTAATTGATCTGAAATTTAGTCCGAGGCCATTTAATATGCTATGTAACACAGAATGGTAGAAATAAATCAAATTAAAACACTGAAATGAAATCACACCATAGATTTTATTGCTGCTACTGGGTCTGTTACAGAAATACAATTTTTTAACAGAATAAATGGGAAAAAAGTTGCTTTCCATCTTCCATATTAACTGGGTATTCAGAAAACAAATCTTCAGCCACATAACCATTTTCTTCTGTCACATCGTCTGCAATGAGATACAGCATCATATTTTATTTTATTACACAATGCAGGCTCTCTATTTTTCTGCTCTCTCGGTATAAAGAGTAATCTTCTCTCCAGAATAGATATTTACTCCAGCGGAGCAAAGCCAGACAGTGAGCACGTGTTTGTGTGCTGCTCAGTGATATCTGAGATGAGAAACTTGACTCTCACCAATCTCACACTAAACACAGTTCAGCCTCATTTTCCCAGCAGCACATGAACTCCAAGCTCAGCACACAAGCCAGCTCAAAGCAACTCCCCAATTTTAACCTGTGCACTCAGCAAGTCCTCGATAAGTTTTCTGGGGTGTGCAAGAAATGCGTTTAGACACATTCCTTGTGTCTGGAATGTATTTCGAACACACATCATGCACTCATGTTGAGCACATACACAACATTCCTTTGATCTAATGGACTGAATACACATGAAAAACGACAATGATGTTTGGTATAATAGAGATAAATTGAAGTGATATGGGGGTGGAATAGGAACTGTTCATCTTCTGTCCTTTAATTCGAAAACCACCCATGTGGTTCCGATATATGCTGATTTATAATGTACCTCCTTCATTGTATATAGCATTTATCGTTGCTTGGTGTGAGCAGATGACAAAGAACTGATTTTCATTTCGCAGTATATTTTTGAAACGGTGTCTAATAATGATAATAGGATAGTACCGTATTAATGACAACCTAAAAGTTTTACTGTACAGGACTGATATTGCTGTCAGTCCTGTACAGTGAAAGAAGTTCACAGCATTATGAGAGTCATTTATAAAACACTTAAAGCTAAGGACTTAGACATCTTTTTGCTGTCTCTTTGATGGTGTGGGATGTTAAAGTTAACTCACCGCTGCATTAAAGCCACTGAGGGTATTCACAGCAACAGCTAGCTTATGTATGGGCTAGCTGGCTTGAGGTTGTGACAAACAAATTACTGATTGTGTATTGGTGTGACCTGCTGGTTGGTAGATCAAGGGCAAAAACACAACAAGACTATTTCATTGTACTAAGTCGTGCATATTGTTTACTGCCATTAACACACATGGCGTGTAGTGCAGCTCTTTAAAATTCAGATGAGACGGATTTCTTTGTAGCAGCTTTAAATAGAATAAAACTGATAGTCCCACTGCATGTCTCCTTTGGTTATCTGATGCTGTCTTGATTTTTGACAGCTCAAAAGTGTGTAGGGGTGTGGGCGGCTTTACTGGCAAAGGCAGCTTCAAAAAGAACCACACCTCACACAGACGAGGTCTATTGCTCTTAGGGACTTTACTTGTGTGATGACAATAAAAATATGGGCTTTTCAGTTGGGCAATACTGTCTGCCTTGTGGAATTATGAAATAATTACATGTTTGGAAAAAAAAATGCCATGCTTAAAACTTCTCTAAGTGTTATCAAAGTGATGCAGAAATGTTTGAGGGCCACAGAAACATTAGAGCAATGGGGGAATGTCATTACTTGATCTCATGGTACATTATGCAAACACTTTTTCTACGCTGGTCAAGATTCACTCATTTCTGCGTAGCAAATAGTTGCAGTGAGTATGAGAGCACAGTTCGACCCATTTTCTCATTAATTCAGCAACAATTATTTTACCCCTTCTATACACTCATAAATTGTGTATAGAGAACATAATTTGCATCTCCATATAGAAAAAGGAGATGGTGATTGTTTGCTCTGCCCTGATGTAGAGCATTGCTACATTGTTCTCACCATCTATGTGCACAAGCAGTGTACTATATAGGGACATGTCATAAAGGACACACATTTCTCATAGATGTGACAGGACTACAAAGTTTCACGAAATGGATTTTACCTCTTCATGTGTTGACCACAAAATGTGTTTTTAGAAAGAAACTACTACAAACAGGGAACATAAAGCATGTTTTGTTTGGGTTTCTAATGATATTATTATGTCATAGTTTTATTTAGGGGAAGATAACACATAAAGCCTGAACGCTATCTTAACCTTTAGTTTGCCGCTATTTAGTTCAAATATAGTCATTGCGGATCATTATTGCGGTTGTTTACCAACTGACTATAAAAATAATTGTGGTTCAGTTAAGTATAATGGCCAATCTCATTAGTGTAAAATTACTAGAGTGATTTTAGGAGCTCAGTACAAACTCTATGTTATGATGTTATTTATTGTATTAAATAAAATATGTTAAGTATTATATAGGCCCCCTCAAAACAGGCACTACAATCCAGCATAATGTGTTTTAAAATTCTCTCAAGTGTTTCTGTGGAAGCATCCACTGAGCTTAAGGCCTTACAACCAGAGAGATATTGTTCAACACCTAGAAAGGATGCTTTTTAGATGAAGTGCTTAAAAATAGTCAGAGGATTACAATTTTAATGTTCTGCAGCTGTGGATTAAAGCATGTTTCTGTATCTATTGCTCTAATAGCATCTCAGTAAGCAGCCTACATACACAGTATAAACCTACACCTTCACCATATTGCCCAGTAGGTGTGCTCCTCTGCAGCACTACTAATACTCATGAGCTATGCTGCAATTATCCTCAAAGCTACAGTATATTTAATGTTCTTGCAGTTCTCTTTTCCCCACGGTGTCAAATGAAAAGGAATATTATTGTTCCGAGCTATTAGAAGAGCAGAGACTGGTTGACAATGAAGGACTCAGGAGAGGAGACTAGCAGTCTCCAAAGCAACTGATATTTTTAGAGGAGGATTGCAGATACAGCTCAGACATTAAGAGCAGTTTAGGACAAAATGCGTGTGTTTTCCACATTAGCAAGAAGTTCCAGGAAAGAGCCTACAAATGTTACTACTTGTGCTCTGCTGAAGGAAATAAACTGGTCATCATCAGATAAAAAAAATGTTATGTACTAAAATAGTGATTACAATTACATCTACGGAGCAAACAACATCAACTGAACCAACATGTTTATGATAGAACCGGGTCAGATTTATTCACTGCTGTTTTAAAATAAATTGGATTTTCCAGAGTTACATAAAACTGAATCATATTAATCAAAATAAAGCAAATTACTATCAAATACCATCATAAAACTATCCTGAAAAGGGACAGCGACTACTTTACAGAACCATTTTTTTTCTTGTTATTTTTTATGAATTGGTTGTTGTTAAAGCTTGAAAAAAAAAAAAAACAATTTTCTTTAATTCTCTAAAATATCTTTGCATCTAAAATAATGATGAAATGGATACATCAGTTCCTGAAAATGAACACAGTAGTTTTCTATACATGCATTCTTTTAATTATCACTTTTCTTCACCCAAAGATAAATTCTGAATCCATTCACACCTGCCACTAGAGAGTTAATCACATCTGAACAGCCCTGAAACACGTGTGACTTTACTCAAGACGTTTTGAGGACAGTTTTCTTCTGACCTCCATCATCCTGGGCTGACTGTGACCTCAAGAATTTTGCAATCTGAATACACTTTGTCCTGGGACGATCCACTGACCTGACATGACTTCCCTCAAACAATAGACCCTTGGAAGTCTCTCTGTTGAATACATATTTTAAAATTAAACTTATTCTGAGGGAATAATTGCAAGGGTTTTTTATGAACTCACTTGGTTTCTCTTCAAAGAGAAAAACATGGTAAATCACAGTTTAGTGGATTGATTTTATTTCTCTTTGAATTACCTGAGAGGGTACACATCTATTCTGATCCCTTTTGAGGACGATCGCTTCATGTTGTGGCCATTTGTTTATTTGCATGTAAAGTGGGTTACTGTGATCTGATTACTGATGATGGATTTTAATGCCAGGTGTGAATGGGTGTGCTTAGCGAGGTCTACATTAGCTGAATCAGCCATGACACATGTTAATGTCAGGTCTGGGCAGGGGCTCCGTGCTGCTTTGTTGTCTGCTCTTCTTACAGCCCTGGTGGAACAATGCAATCCATCAGCCTTTTTAGCCTTTTTAGTGCTACTTCTTACAATTAGAAATTGAAAGTGTTAGCGAAACACATGTTCTTTGCAATTTTTCTGTCAACACTACGCCCTCAAAAAAAAAAAAGTAACTTCTTCTTTGTATCATGCAAGTAAAATGTGGCCGTTCTGAATTTAAGCAGCCATCACATAGCCTTAACATTCCTCTGTAGTTGTAAATGCTAGTTACCATTCATATAACTCTTATTTTCCCTTCTTGTATGTTCCTCACTGAAGTGGGCATGGATATGGGCAGCATAGTAGGAACGTGTGCAGGCCATGGGAGTGCATGAGCTGTGCTCAATGTTCTGATGATGTCATTTGCAGCAACACTCAGCAATGAAGAACCTCCAGGTTGTGGTTTTGATGGACTCAAATAAACCCAGATTTTTTTTTTTTCTTTTGTCTGAAAGACAGTTAAAAGCAGTTTCAGTGACTATAAAAAGTATTCATTCCTTTCAACAATTTACACTTTTATTGTTTTTTTGTTTTTTTAGTTAAAATGTTGTAAAAACAAAAAAACAACACTTATTGATTAACAAAATGTGGCTTTTTTGTCAAAAAAAGTACAAAAAAACAATTTAATGTTAAAGTGAAAACTGAGTTCTACATAATGATGACAAATAATAAATAAAAGACACACTTTTGTTTCGTCTCAGTCATTACCTTTTTAGCAGATGTGAAGCTTTAATAAAGACAGAGCATTAAATGTGGAGAGTTGTGGAAGCTGGTCTTATTTAAAGAAAGCAATACAAGGAAAGACAAGGTAAAAAAAAAAGGCCTGAGTTTTTAATTATATTATGACAAATGTATTAATAAAATCAGAATGTTTTGTTGGTTAAAAAAGACATCTTCAGACAAACATTGTTGATGTTTTTGAAAGAAAATATTTAATGTAAAAGCTTGTCACTAGGCCAATTAAAACCCACTTAAACTGCTGGATAGTGACAATTTAGAATGGATTTGCATTACAAATTTCTACAAGTAAGGATCCAAAACATTAGACTTTAAGGCAGCTTTCCCCATTAACTGATAGATGGAAATGGTAATGAAAAACGGCAACTCAAAGTTGGTGAAGATAAAGTTTCAGCTCAACAGTAATGTTGAGGTTGTGAAGGACTCTGAAGTAGAGACTGACTTAAATAATGAATAAGCAGAACCTACAGGAGGAACTGGGAGAAGAGCAGGTCATGGAGCACAGGCAGTCTAACAGAAAAGTCCAGCAAGGACCAAAGAAAAACCAGGAGATAAATACTGAGGCAGGGAAGGAAATTGATTAGGGAATTAATCAGAGGAGTTGTGGTACAGCTGTGTGGGAAGTAAAGCAGAGAAAGTAAGAGAGGGAAGCTGAACTAAGCAGCAAAAGAAATTAAAAACTAGGGGATAAAGACCAAGACAGATCCAATAGAAATAAACCAAGATGTACAAACGTAAGACAATAATAAACATAAAGGAAATAACTAATATGGCAGAACCTTCCTAGCAATAATACACACAGAAATACAAACTGAGCAAGATAGATCAAATATAAATGAGCAACAGGGAAATGAGCAAAAACAAAACCTTAAACCCAAACACCCCAAGGATCATGGCAGGCTCTTGTTTAGGGTACTTTAAATCCCACATGCGGGTTTTACATTCCCTGGTCCTTCTGATTTTCTCACCAGAGGATAAACAATGCTGCTGCCAGTTTTGTGCTCTATGCAAGAAAAGAGAAAGAGGAAGGGATGAGTGCTCCACTTCCATGCAGCAGATGTTGAGGGAATGGGGGACTAAAATACCAGTGAGGCAAACACATTGAATCGAGTGATTGATAGAGTTTCTGGGAACAGAGTTGCTGATATGCTGCAGCTAAATTTCCCATGTGGTGTAATGACACAGAGAGGTAGACAGATAAACCTTTTTCCAGTTTTATCAAAGACTCCACAATCAACAACACATCATGGAGTACAAACATTAATTTTACTTCTCTTCAGTTCCACAGCGTGCTTTCACAGATGCATGGACAATATCCTAAAATTATTGACCAACCATTAGCAATTTAGTAACTTTGCAACCCCTTTCTTCTGAGCTATTTATGGCAGACATAGCAAAGAAACCAGATACTTCATCAGTTTTTCAGCACACAGCATATGTGATACTACAGGATCATTTGCTCAGTGTATATTTAGCGGTTTTGAATTATGAAAACTGAATAATTTTGAAATATAAACATTTTTGAAATGTAAATATTCTTCAAAAAGTCAGCTATATTGAAAATGAAAGATAAAACATTTGAAAATACATCAAACAAGGCACTTCACAGGAAAAAAAATCCAGTTTATATTAAGCTATTCTGAATGTGTGTAGTGTAAATATATTTTCAAGAAATCATATTATTAAAAAGGGTTTTTTCAGATACCTAATTCACTAAGTTAAACACATTATTCATGAAGTAATTACACAGTCCTTATTTACACAGACCGATGCTTTAAAGTCTTTATCTCTGTTAATTAGATGGATTTTCCACTACCAGCCAATGCAAACATGACATTTAAGATTGGAATATTACATCAGATAAATTAAAACAGCTTAATAGAGAAAAGTGGACTTATTGAAAAATGCGTATTGTACCTGTTTAATGTAAACTGTTTCAATATTGACATAAGTAATTTCAATTAAAACAATAAGTAGTGCACACCCTTAAGAAGTAAACAGTCAATGGGAGCAATGGTTCATTCAATGATTGACAGTACAAACAGAAAACATACCCAGGAACTAAACACAAACATAAGCCTGTACAGTCAGAAAAGACTGAATGCATTTCTTCATTGAAGGAACTGCTAATCCATTAGCCAGCCGACTGGACACACATGATCCAGAAATGTCACCTTCGACTTGTGACATGCATGACCACAAGAAAACTAAACACACTGCCTTTCTGAGAAACAAGTGGAACAGAGAAAGCAGACATTTGAGGAAAAACAGAAAACATGATTAAATTTACTCATTGTACAGTCAGAACAATAGTGCAGGTCACTGACTCAAGCAACTCACTGATTTAACTGGAAAGGGCTTTTTGTTCCTAGGAGCAAGGAAGCACAACACCACTGTTGATTTAATGGACTTCCCTATACTTTACTCATATTTCCCATTTTCCAACTTAGACTCTGACCTTCTTTATACAATGAGGCTGGCTGCTTTGAACTGGACTAAAGCATATTATTCCTGCAACGATTCCTCATTGGGCTAGCTTTCTGCAGAGCTGTGAGAGTGAAATTCATTATCATCCATATGTCTCTGTGGAATTTTGGCAGCGTGACAAAACAGCTCTGTTGAAATGTTCCATCAGGAATTAAACGGCCTTTGCCAGTTTGCAACTGTGGGATGTTTTATGTTACTGTGCATGCCAATGCCAAAAAAAAAATATGCCATTGGACACAACATTCCTAGAAAGAAATAAACTGACTAGTTTTATCTGAAATGAAAGCTTTTAAATACATTCCATGTATTATTTTCTGCCTTGCTTTCAAGGTTCTGTGTAATCAATAGACAAGCAGCAGAACTTAAAAGGTCACCGTAAACTATAGTTGTTCACATGAACAAGAAAAATGACAAAACAGAAAAATAAAACCAGATTGCAGTTGGAAAAATGTATACACTTCCAAATGTTACAATGTTATGGAAGATTTTTATCAGACTTTAGTAGTAACTCATGAAATCAAGACTCTCCCAGACCGTCTGACAAGTCTGTAATGGGAATTAATGGGATGCATAATAGCCTAATTGGACCATTTTGCCAGATGAAAGATTTTTAATACCTTACGTCACTCATGTTGAGAAATATTGCACCTGCAATTATTTATCAATGCAACTATCTTAAACAACTCCAAAATGTCAGCTTCTTTAAGCGGTACACCTGCCCAATTGATTAACACAAATGGTGAGTCATCCTATAACATGGCAGCAATTCAGTGCATTTGGGGATCTACAGTCATATTCAATCAAGTAAAATTTGCATACCGATGAAGCTTTTTTTGTCAAATTAAATGCATCTTTTGAAAATTATTTTAAGCAGGTATTTATATTAAAGTTTTTTGTAGCTTATATAAATGGTAAAAAGCCTTTACTTGAGCAGCGCTTTATCAAGTCCAGAGGATCCCAGCGCTTTGCACTATATTCAGTCGTTCACTCAGTCACACACACACATTCACACTCTGATGGTGGCAAGCTACCGGATAGTGCTGTAGTCACAGCTGCCCTGGGGCAGTGAGACAGAGGCAAGGCTGTTATGCAACGGGCCTCTGACCACCAACAGGCAAGGCAGGTGAGATCTGTTGCCCAAAGACACAATGACAGAGATGGATGGAGTGGAGATTCAAACCAGCAACCCACTGATTACAGGGTGAACATCTCAAGATATATGTGTGTTTTTCACACACAACCATTCAGGTTTCAAGAAAATGGTCAGAGAAAGACAGAATATTCTTTCGGTGGTGATTGTGTATATGGGAATGTTTTATTGGTGTCATATGTTAGGAGAGAATGGTATGACTGGCTGGTTTGAGATGACAGAAAGACAATAGTAGCTGCGATAGCTATTTCTCATAGTGATATATGCAAAATATTATCTCAGAATGCCAAGGCATCAAATTTAGCAGAAGACAACACCAGATGCCACTCCTGTCAGCTAAGAACTGAAAGCTTAGGGAATAATTCACACAGGCTCAACTAAATTTGACAATAACAGATTGGAAAAAAATGTTGAGCATTGTTCAAACACCACAGGCTACCCGAGTGTTGTTGCTGACTATGTCCAACCATTTTGACCACGCTACGCTCATCTCCTGAATTTTTCTTCCAGCAGGATGATGAACCATGTCACCCAATACAATAGCCAGTGGGCGCAGATTTGTGCTGTTAAAAGACATAAAGGCAACACTTTGCTGCAAACGACAACCATAGGAGAAAATTTAGTACTGCCACAAAAAACTCATTACGTGAACTAATGGGGAATCAATTTTTCAATACCTGAGTCTTTTAAATGTCAAAAAATCTGTTTTCTGTCTTCCAATTAGGCGGATTGTGCATATCCCAGTCAGTGAAAATCCCACGTGAACCAAGAGTTGGAGAGTTTGACAAGATCATTCACCGGCTAAGTGAGAACCCCAACGCTCGAGTGGTTATTATCTTTGCCAACGAGGACGACATCAGGTGAGAAAAGTGAAGAGTGTAAAAATGTTCTGTTGATTACTGTTGTACTGTTGATTAACATATTGATTATATCCTTAAAAGTTTGCTATGGTTGGATACTTTCAAGATACTGTCAATTTAAAACTAGTACTTAAAACTAGTTGCTTTATCTTAAATGCCATTTACATCTACACCATTCTCTGTCAAATGGCAATTAAGATTTTCAAAGGTTTTACTTGCAAAAGGTTTTACTTGGAAATCTTTTTAAAGTCAATACAGTAATATTAAGTACTCATTAGAGTGCAAATTCTATTTCTATCCTGTTTCTATTATAATTGCATGTCTTGTCTGTGTTAAATTTAAAAAATGCATGACTATAGTGCCAATTACTATCTAATCTTTAAAAAAAATCTTAAGGAAATGATTGTTTTGTTCACATGCAGCACCGTTTTCTTAGAGGAGAATATTTCCCAGCAAACAGTTAGTAGGTCAGCATATATGCAATGGAAGTGGGCAGAGATCTTGATGTCTGGGTCAGAAGTCCCACTGCTCACTGACTTAAGCCAGTCCTGATAACAGGTAATAGGCTGGATATACAGTAATTACCAAAGGCCAGTGGGATCACAGTGCAGCATGACTGCACTATCCTTGAGATGACCGTCCAACATCTTAATGATCTCAAAAATCTGCACAAGGAAAGACAAGACCGAGTCATAACAAGACATTGTTTCCAGTACAATCAACCAAATGCATGCATATACTGTTTTGTTTTGGTGTTAAGAGAAAACTAAACATGGCATCTGAAAATACTTTTTCCCCTCACATTAAGTTACACATTTTCTTGTTGCAGGCAAGAGTTAAAAAATTATTCACATTTGCTAAATGCTAAATTAATTGGATGCAAAAAAAAAAAAAAATTGTTATTTTTCATGTTGAGAGGTAAAATGAAGTTGCTATGACTTTAAATGACTTGACTTATGCCAGTTTAATTCACAATATTTAAATCAACTAGAGACACATTGAGACACATGCATTGCTGCTTCCTACTGTGACATCGGCAAAAAATAAATAAATCAAATCAGGAGAAATATCAGGAACATAGTTTTATAAACCCACTAGACTGCTACATCCTTTAGTAAATTTTCTATATGGCCACGGGTGGCCACAGATGCTGTCCTTTCTATCCATAATAGAGAGGGAGAAGAGGGACTCTGTGTCTCAGAATAGCTGAACCAACTTTATAACACAAACATAGAGAAGTTGCAGGTAGAATTTGTTAAAAAAGTCACTTTGCACAGGAAAACAACTTCTCAACCAATATGGGCTAATCAGCCATTACTCCTAAAGCAAAACATAAACATATTACAGTTTAGATTTATTTCAGGTGTGTGTGAAGTGGAGGGTAGCAGCATTATGTTGTTTGGGTTTTCTGCTGTAGGAGGGATTGGTGCACTTGACAAAATATATGGTATCATGAAGAAAGAACATTATGAGGAAATACTGAAGCAGCATCTTATCAGCCAGGAAGGTGAATCATGGGCCTAAATTTCAGCAAGCTGTTGTAACAACACCAAAACCTTTCATCCAACTCATGCAAATTAAAAGACAATTCCTCCAAATACAAAAAATAAACTTATGACTTTGAGAAGACTTTGTAAATGTCCATGGATAGGTGACATTTGATTCAATTTTAAAGGGATTTTGTGTCTCACTTGCTTTTGAATAAAAAAAAGAGGAGTGCCCTGACTAGGATTACACATTATGTTCTGCAGCCATAATGTGTGGCTTCTTTAAAGTGTTTACATTCTGTGTTAGAAATCACTCTGAAGAGCTTGTATTGTAAGTTGTAATATTCACATATTTTTAATAATTAAATGGTGCCAGATTCCCCTTGTACAAGCACGCACAGCAGCAGCTGCCTCTTTTTTTATTATAAGATCTGCTCCTGATTCAGGATGTTTTCAGTAAAGTCTCAGAACATAAATGTTGTAAAATATTCTAACATAACTTATTTAAACCCCTAAAAATATCACTTTGACTGTGGGATATACTGCCTTTTTCAAAAACAGATGGCTATAAGGATACATAAACAATTTAAAATCTATTACAATTATAGTTGAGAAAGTATGTCTTGTGCACAAGTTAAAATTGAGATTATTGAATAAGATGCTGGCAAATGTTAATTAAAACACTTCAACCATCCTGTAAACTCAAAAAGTTAAAACGCACTGTCAGATTTATTTTGTTTTTAGAAATTGGTTTTCATTTGTTTGTACTGGGCAAAAGACAGTGGGGATGGTAAGGGCAAAGACTAGAAACACATATTTGTTTTTCTTGCTTTTTAAAAGCAATATAAATACAATATTTCACATGCCAAATCTTTTTGGTTTTGTTTAACATTTCTATCTGAAATATCCTTCAGTAAACATTTACAGCAGAGCCTGTTATCTGTTGTTATTATTATTATTATTATTATTTACAATAAATTTAAAACTTAATCTAATAAGGTTTGATTATGCTAAAACTGGCATATTGGATACTTTTAAATTTTAGTTCTTTGTCATCCAAATTCTACTTGAACTATCCATGTCAAGCAACAAGCTGCAACGGCTTTTTTTTACAGTTTTGCTGTATGTGGAGTCTGATATTAGACTCTATTCATCTGTCTGTCCAATCATTGTCTAAAATAAGTATTGTTGCAGGTTGCTCACACTTATACCTAAACACAATATATACAGTATATTAAAAAATGTATTTGTTTTCTGATCCATCCCACAGGCGCCTACTTCAAGCAGCTAAAAGAGCCAATCAAACGGGTCATTTCATCTGGGTAGGTTCCGACAGCTGGGGATCCAAAAGTGCTCCTATCCTGAACCAAGAGGAAATGGCAGAAGGTGCCGTCACCATCCTACCAAAACGACAGTCCATTAAAGGTATTCCCCTTATGACGGGCGCTGCAGCGGCATCATTATTTTGTGGTAGCTTCGAATCATATCTAAAATAAAATTGATGAGCCTTAGAGCAACTTCAAAGAATATGAATTTGTCTTCTACTCTAATTTGAAGTTCAGGGCTTCTGGGAAAACTTCTTCAAATTGTCCTTACTTCATGGTTTCCCCTTTGGGTGCATTTTGACGTTTTGTCAATGTTGCTTTCTGGCTCACAGACTGTAAGTCAAAGGAGAGAGTGGAGAAAATTAAATAAATTAAATATGCCAACATTAATACCTGACACAAAAGCGCTAAGAGGTTTTTAATGTATTTTATAATTAACTTGCACTAAATAATTTGTTTTTGTGCTTTGGGGAAAAAAAATAAAATAAAATAACAAAAACTTTCTAATTCTTATGACTTTCAGGTTTTGATCGGTACTTCATCAGCCGGACATTAGAGAACAACAGACGGAATATCTGGTTTGCAGAGTTTTGGGAGAACAACTTCCAGTGCAAGCTTAGTCGACATGCTGTGAAGAAAGGATCTGGCATCAAAAAGTGTACAAGTGAGTTTTCAACGAATGGAAAAGAAGCCTCTTGGTCAATGTGGAGCACTCAATCAATAACCAAGTGTACAGCTTGGTTGTGTCATGAATACATTATGCTTATGTGGGTTTGTGTCAAAGTTTGTGCCTCCACTTTGGATGCGTGGGTTTCTTTAATTATTATTGGGGGGAATAGTTACGCTCTTCTAATATAGCAGAAAATTTAATTTATGTAAATAAGTGAATGGGAATGTCTAATTCTGTAAGAGAAATTAATTCTCTTATTATATGTGTTGACTGGCTGTATGTGACGTTCACAAAAATAGGCCCCTGCTTGCAGTGAAAACAATCAATAGCATATCTAGTCAGCTCACTAGAAAGAAACTTTTTCATCATTAAAATCATTAGACTCTTCAGGCTTGTCTCTTATCTCTTAGTGCTTTGCAAGATTGCATTTCTAATATTTCAAGGCATATAAATCTTACATTTGTGCATTTTTTCTTAAAGTGTGTTATAAAGGGATATAGTGCAGAATCAGAACAAAAATTAACAGAAAAAAATAGACATTGTACATTTTTTAAGCTTTCCTCTGCTTTAGCTAAAACGAATCCCCATAACTTGGTCCGTATTTTGTGACTAGAAGAAAAGAACCGGAGATTGTTCGATTATTTTAAACTTTTCCAAGATCCCTCTCTGACATTTGTTGTGTTTACAACCAAGACCAACACTATGAATTCCCTCCAGAAGATTAAGGTCGTGATCCCATTTAACCCTGCTGCCCTACTGCTTTGTCCTATCCCTCGATTTTGCACGTTCATCCCAAATCTAGGGCTTTCTGGATTCTTTCTGGGGAAAAGAATGATCGAGCAAACTGACAGATCAACAGAAACACAAACATCCATCTCTACTGCTTATGAAAAACATTGATGTTATTCATAAAGTGAACCACAATCGAAATTACACAGTCGTGTATATAACCATACAAGCTGATCAAATGTATGCAAAACATGATTTTGCATACATTAAAGTAAGTTTCAGGATCTCACAATGAAACTTGATGTAGTGCAACAGCCCTACAGCCGCTGCTGCACATGGATTATAACATCCATTAGCTGCACAAAAAACAATAAAACATGGACACAGCTGCTTCTCAAAACCCATTAAATTATACTCCAGTTTCTTCACTGTGTCAAGCTCAGTAGCACAGACCCTCTACGTGACACAAATTTATTGCTAACTCTAATTAGAGGCGTCTCTCATCCGGATGCCACTCATGGGCCTTTCTTCAGAATAATCCTTTACTTGAATTATGGCTGGAGGTGAATTTGACTTATTCGAATAAAATCTGGACCAAACTGGAAGCTGTGTATTTGGAAATGTATTGAATCTCTTGGTCTTGCAAAGTGGGCTGATATAAAATATCTCATAAACTTGTCGCTTTAAAAATGAAATGTGCGAATAGATTTTTACTGCGTGCCGAAACTTTTAACTACAATCATTTTTGTCTGAGTAAACTGTGTGGAAGCAAATAATGCATTCCTGTAATCTCTTCAAAGGAACCAGAATTTTCAACAAGGACAGAAAAAATAAAAATAAATAAAAATTGCCTACGGCTTTCTTGCACAAAGGTTTGGGATGATCAGTCTAGAATGAAAATATGACCTGCAAAAAAGTTGCCCTGCAAGAGACTTCTCCTTCACTGCTAATGAAGCCTTTCAGTCAATAACAACAAACAATTTTATGCGGGTCAGAGTAGCTTTCTCCATATTTTTAAGGATTAACCAATCATTATTTCCACTAATTAGTAGCAAGTGAACAAAAGCTTAACCATTAAATATTGGATTGTCAACTTGCTTCACAACGTTGTGTCCAATGACCAACACAAGGTAATACCTTCAGCAATCCTTTACTATCAGGAGAACACTTAATTTGTGAATGATTTTTGTATTTATCAGTAGTCATGGTGGCTGCTCTTGAGCTAAATTGCTGCTGCCCTTTTCTTCCTCTGAAAAGCCTCCTGGGCATAATAAAATTTTAAGAGCAAAGGGTACAATGATTCCTCTCAGAGCTCTTTGCAAGTTCTCTTCCTCTACTCTGCTTTGTTCTGTTTGAAAGCACAGTAATTTCTTCTTTCCCCTCCGTCAGGGCACATAAATTCTGGTTGGTATATGATTCAAAACAATGCAAGAGAGGACAGCGTTGTACCTCAATTCCTAAAATTTACCATTCAGAATTTTTGCGTTTTGAACTTTTGGTGTTTATTGAGCAAATTCCTGAAATTCTAAAGTACAAATTGTCCGGGTTTATATGTATATATTAATAGCAAAGTGAAATGGGTGAACAAACATTATTGCTTTTTCATTTTTATATTGGAGCTTTACAGTTACGGATTCATATCATACAGGTTGTTTCGTCTTCTAAGCCAAGGAATAAAGTGCATCATTGTGTGAAGAAAAAGCAGTGGAGATGTATAATTCACATTTTAATGTATCATCTCCCAGCGTTCCTTTTATCTATACAAGGACAAGACTTGTGCAATCGAGCTGCATTTTCTCCTCCATTCTGCAGGTCACTACGCTCATAGACTATAACTAGTACGTACGCCTCAACCTAATTTTTCCCAACTTTAAACCGTGTTATGTTGTCTTGTCACAGTGACTGTTGGAATGAATCGGATTTCTTCATTTCTGACTATCTAGAAACCTTGACAAACTTAGACCTTCAAATTCCTCTCATCACATTCAGTTGTCTTCATCTGTACACCTATTTCATTTAAATTATGTTACTGTTTATCTTCATCTTTTTCATTTTCAGATTTCTTTAGTTTTTTTTCATGTCACTGCTCTTATTTTTAGGGTGCCTGTCTTATCACTGTAATACTATTGTAATTTAGCTTATCTTGTACATTGTATGGCCTGCAGAAAGCACTTTGAGCTGAGCAGCTTGAGTAGTTCAAAAGTGATATGCAAATTTTGGTGAATTCAGTCAAGTAGGGCTCAATCAGGTAACACCTGCATAATATAATGTCATCCACTTCACAAGCTTTTGACTCAGTCAATAATTGTTCTCTCCTAAAAGTTGGAGATTTTCAAATCTTATTGAGTCTTTCTTTAGTTAATTTCATAAATCAACATGTTTTTTAATTTTCCATTGCAGATGACAAAAGTAAGACGGTATTTTTCTTCTGCATGTCAAACTGACACATTTGTACCATCTTCTTGACTCAGTACTCGCATATATGCTCAGCTAATAATACAGGTCACGTGTGCATTGAGCTGACAATGCTCATGCTTTTTCTTTTTTCTATGCTTAATAGCATAGCCTCATCTTAGTGTATTAATCACAGTGGAGTATGTTTACCAGCAGTATCTATGTGCAATGTGTTTTTCCTTTAAGACCAACTTTGGGTCAAATAATTTATTTTGAAGGGCGTAGAAAGTCTGCCAGAAAATTAAACATTCACCTGTGGGACATTTTGAATTAAATTAATTCATTTTTGTAAGATGCCTTTAGGTTAGAAGTTTTTAAATGATTTTTCTTAGAAAATTAGCAAGAGATGAACAGCACCTTTAAGACTTGCAGTGTTTGGTTAAATTTGCTGTGCAGTTTTAAAGTAGGATGTTGAAGCTGGAAAGACATTTTTTTTTATGATAAAAAAAACCCTGCAAATGCACCAAAACTAAAATTTGCTTATTATAACTAAAGACCTATAAGGCCGACACTCGAAACGCGCACAAACATGTGACAGCAGACCAACAAACAATGATTCATACACTTATGGTGGTAATAAGATTAATACTACAAAGGGACTTTACTGGAACTTTTAATGACTGTTTTACCTACCCAGAATCTACCAGGTACTTTTTGGACCTTCAGGGTTAGCTGAAAGAGCAAATCAGGTATTTTCCTTGAACTTTCATGGAACTTTCATATGAGTTCCATGTAATTTTTAGGTTAAGTTTAATGACTTTACCTGGAATTTGATGAGTGAGTAGTTGACCAAGCAAGCAGCAGTGAACAGTTAATTTCATTCAGTCGTCTTTATATTTTAAGAGGAAGAAGCCTACAGTACAGCCTGGTAAAGTTTTATAAGCTAGAAGTATTGAAACGCGTCTTCTTTTGTTTGTTCTTTCCTTTATTGCATCACTTTTAATTTAGTTTCTCATTTGTGTGTCCTTGTAAAAATTTCCCTGGTGTTCCTTTTGTTTGTAGATGTTTGACAATGTTTTCCGACACCCATCAAGATTCTATCGCTGATCCCTGATTGCCCCCACTAGGTTAAATTATGATGCAAACTTCCAATTTCACTTTATTAAATGACCGTTTATTGTAAAAACAAATGTAAATCATAGACTTCAGATTAAATGATAGCATTGACCAATATCTTAAACAGTTAACTGTTTGATGCCTTTATTCTAAAAATATCAGAGGATTTTATCACGCTGAATATGCAGATTGTTTGAAATAAACTTTTGCTTTTCTTTGGAAAAATCTATATTTGAGAAGTCAGAAAACATCACACAAATGCATTACAAAGGAGCTTTTATCAGGAATGATCAGAACTGATATAAACAACATGTTCCTTAAAACTTTCAAAGAACTTGTACAATTCTTCAAAACAGCATTACAGAAAAATTTCATATGAAATAGTTTCTTGTAAGAATTTAATTTTTACATCCTAAATACAAACTACAGTATATATTTCTAAAAGAATGAGCACAGCACTGAGGATGCCAGTATTTTCTTGCAGCTTCTTCTTTAATTACATGTTTAATTTGCACCAGGCTGTGGTAAAAATGACAGTCTTGTGAAGGTCCACCAGCTTTTGTTGACAGTTTGAGTGAAACAAACCTTGAGTCACTGTTGACTTGAATCCCTGCTAACATGAGTCATCAAGGCTAACAGAAGCAGATAACTGTCTGCCTGCACAGACCTCTTAATTCCACTGTGGAAAAATTAAACACTTTATCTGAGCAATGGCAGTTTCTCTTGAGATACAGTTCTTTGTAGTTTTTAATTGATATAACATAGCTCAAAATTATTTAGAAAAAAAAAAAAAAACTTTTTTTTTTTTTTTTTTTTTTTTTTTTTTTTTTTTTTTTTTTGGGGGTTCAAAAAAATATTTTTTTTTTTTTAATGTAATTTTTTTTTTTCGGGTGA